>NW_009953979.1:3076687-3097633 GCF_000747805.2 Chaetura pelagica
CTTTCCCTCTCCAAAAGGATGGCATTACTGATAACACCACAGACTTCTTATTTAAGTTTGGAGCTCATGGGCAACGCTTGAATTGCTTAACAAGTGTGACAGACAGAAACATCTCTTTAATGGAAGCAAAGACTCTCCAACCACAAAATCATTTTAGGATGCTGGAGCTTGAGGGAAAACATTGCAAATCCTGAATGGTGATGAAGTCTCAAGAGCAGAAGTCATCAGCTCTGTTCCTAACCTGGATGCTGCAGCATTACCTGGGGTGTTTCTGCTTACAGAGCTACCTGCAGAGTCAGTCCTTAGTGTCATTGCCCAGGGCACAATTTACTACTCCAATAATCAAATATCAGTTTATAGATCTTGCAATAGTCATCCAGGATCAAGATCTAATTAAGACTACAAATGAGTTAATCATGTGTGATGAAGTCTTCTATGAAAATTACACCCAAGACTTACATTCTATCTGAGCTGAAAATACTTTTGACAAAGCCCCAAAGCAGAGACTAAAATAATGAAGATTAGATGGAGTGATGGGTATGAAAAAACAAAACTGTATAGGTTTAAAAAAAAAAAAAAAAGTTACCTGTCATCTGCAGTTTGGAGTGCTGAATTATTTGAGACAAATTTGATTTGACAGATTCCCTTGAAACACCTATTAATTTTGCAAATCACTTTGCCCCAGCACTCAGTGACCAGCAATTGGAAGAGACTTAGTGTCTCCCTTTTCCTGAGCAAAATATCTAGTTTTGAGCTGTGGTCAAATGAAACAGACTACCAAGACTGGCCTTGGACACGGACAAAAAAGGCCAAGGAGAAGTGACAATTGTTTGAACTTCCAAGCCAACACTGGAAACAACACAGCACAGTATAAAGCACCCTGTAAATAATATGTGTGCCTGACATTTAACAGGGTTTGAAAGGTCTATTCCTTGGCTTCATCCTGTCCCATGGATGCATCATTTGCTGTGCTATCATGCTAAAAATGACTACGGTCATTTAGGAACAATTTATGCTTAGGAAAATAATTATGGTCATTAATGGGGCTGAAAGCAGACGCCATTAGGAAGCAGGAGCAGAGCTGTGACAGCCGACTGTGCACGCGGTGTGATTGACGCACACTGTAATTATGGTGTTCGTGTGATTATGCATCCTGACCAATTCAAGTTGAAGCTTAGGAGGGAGCCAATAAGTGATATGTTCAAGGGATATCTGAGAAAGGCCAACAGGATCACAACAAGACAAGGCACAGCAGTGTCTAGGAGAGCTGGCTGGAAACACAGCATGGGTGGTAGTCACCAAAAAATACTATTGACCACCATGGAGTACAAAGTGTGCCTGTAGTTCAAGTCTACTACAAATATTCAGTGAGTGGTATCAGTAGCTCATAAACAAGGTCACATCTGGCTACTGGACTCTAATTTCACAGAAATATGCCATCTGCAAAGAGATGCCTAAGTCAGATACCTCAGTCTTTGCGCCAGCTGATGGCACAGGTAGGACTAAGCATGGGTAGCTGCATGCAAGAGATGGCTTATCCTCTGGGGTAGGTCCCCCAGTAGAAAACAGCGGTATATTGAAATCTCTGAGCATCCAACTGGGATCACATTTTCAGGGCAGGTCATATGCTGTGACCCAGGAAACATCGGTCTAAGAAACTGAACAGGAATGAGAAAGTCATGCCTGGATTTCCTCAGGCTCCCTCTTCCTGTGAAAAGCACAAGGAATCTTGGCAGTCAATTAATAAAGCTCATTCAGGTTGTCTGGACAGTCTCCTAAAGATTTAATATACTACTCAACAAAAGAGTGAACTTGGAAAGGGTAATGGTCGGTGAAACTGGACAATGACTGACTGGTATTTTTAGATCTTTAAGGTCCCCTCCAACACAAACCATCCTGTGATTCTATTTCTACACTAATAATACAAATACACTGTTTTCATTGACATCAATGAGGAAGGGAAGTTTAACTTGGCATAGGGCTGTTCATGTCTAAGGCAAATCTCTTCCATCCCAACAACACTAGCCTGAAGTCAGCCTTGTCCCAGAGGTGACCAGACCATTGTGCAAAGCCCCAAAGCCACCTGCTGATAAGATATCCAGGAAAGCTCATGCTCCTCCAGGTGCCATCCACATCTTTGACACTCCCTGGTTCAAAACACATTACTCTCCCTTCATTAACTCCAAATCCACAGACCACCTACTACCCTCAGTTTCAGGTTATACTTTTGGGGAGCAAATTTCCACCTGCCTTTAGAGGCAGACAGAAAAACAACTTGTGGATGTCTCACTTAAGTGGAGAAACATCTGATCATCTTTGTGCTCCCTGCTCTAACCATGTTGATCACAAGTATCTGGTCTTGCATTGACTTCCAGGCTGAATTTTGCCAATTCAGCAGCCTGAGTCTTGTTATGATTTAACTTGATAAATGAAGGAGCCTTTTAGTACAAGGAATCTCCCCAGCATTTATTTATTGAGTCACATTGAATCAACCCATAGCATTGTGTACAGCCCAAGAGTGTTTCAGGGAAAATTCTGCTGGCCATTCTTGCCTTGGGATCCCCCCTGGCCACAGGCAAAATGTCACCAGAGAGAAGGGCACGTGAAGAGGGGGGTAGCAGGGAAAGAATGGGTTATACTGCCACAAAAAATATGGTTCTGTCAAACATCCCATTCAGTTGAATTAAGTAAAAAACCAGAATGATCTAGCTGCTTAGAAACTGAGGATGTTTGTGTCCCAAAACACTCCTTGGATGGAAAGACATAGTTATGGCCAGCAACACCGTGGTCCCACCATCAGCAAGTCCCTGTGTCAGGTGGATAAATAGATTAAGGATGCAAAATTATCAGATCTTAGCAAAATAAAGGTATTGCTGCTCTGGACTACAAGGCTGATCATACAGGAATGGGAATTACCACAGCTGTTGAAGGCATCATGTCAAGTAGGACAGAAAGGTTAAGTGGATACCCAGGCTTTGGCGCTACCTTCCAGGCTCCAGCATTTCTATAAATAGTTGCTTTAATAAATAGGCTGTTTAGTTTTGCAAACCTGGAGTCCCTTCACACGGCTTTGCAGCAGGTGGTACATGGAACATGGTGGCAGGAGGCAGCATCACCAGGGTTGCAGCACAGGAAAGACTAATTAACAGGCAAATAACCAAGCATCCAGAAAGTGAATCTGAACAGGCAGCATGGAGAGACTAAGACAGCCAGAAGCACAAGCTTGCCAGGGAGAAGAGGCCTCATACAGGCATGAGAAGAAGAACTAAGGCCAACTGCAGAGCTGAACATGGATGATAACAATATGTAAGAAAAAAAAATTACATATTTTTATCACTGCATTGTTGGAGGCAACTTTTTAGTAGAGTCTGTAGTGACAGGACAAGGTGTGATAGGGTGACAGTTTTAAGCTGAAAGAGGGGAGATTCAGACTAGATAGAAGGAAGAAATTGTATACAGTGAGGGTGGAGAATAACTGGCACAGGTTGCCCAGAGAGGTGGTAAAAGTCCCAGTCTTGGAAACATTGAAGGTCAGGTTGGATTGGGTTCTGAGCAACCTGATCTAGTTGCAGATGTTCCTGCTCACTGCAGGGTGTTGGACTAGATGGATTTTAAAGGCCCCTTCTAACCCAAACCATTCCATGGTTCTGTGATTCTGTGAAAATCGTACAAGAAGTAAGAATGGTATCAATGATAACTTCCCCAAACATAGCTTTTTGATGACTTTGAGACCCCCCCAAAAAATGAAGGAGTTGAGTAGACAATCTCCCAAAGTCCCTTGCAACCTCAAATGCTCTGTGATTCTGTGAAATGCTTTTAGTGGAGAAGGCTGTATCCGTGGACTGCAGTCAAACCTGTGTAGTCCAACTCAAGGGACCACTTAAATGGCAATGGGAAGGCAGCCTTGTTTGGAAAGACAGACAGAAATCTGGTACCTGCTTCCCACAGGGAAATAGACAACAGCTCAGAACAAAGTCAGGCCAAGAAGCAAGACTCCTTCTTTCAAGGCCAGGTTGGATGGAGCTTGGATCAACCTGGTCTAGTGGGAGGTGTCCCTGTCCATGGAAGGGTATATGATCTCTAAAGTCCCTTCCAACCCAAACTGTTCTGTGATTCTCTGACTCCCACTAAGGTTGGTTCTTTCCAATGTGGCCAGAGAGCAGGGACAATCCATGGAGGCAGGTAAAAGAAAGTCAAACCAGCCAGATTTGCATTGGTCTCTCCTCTGGCACCTGCAAGCCAGCAATCATTTGCAGAAGGAAAGATACAAAAAAATGAAAAACATGAAAAAGAAAGGTGAAACAGCCCATGTGGAGAACAGAGCAAGTCAAGCTGTAGAAGGAAAAGGCATATTAAGGCTGCCTGCCTCAGGCTGGAGAGCTGTGTTGACTCCTGGTCGCCCTGAAAAGGATGCATTTAGGGATGAAACCATTCAGGTTAAGAAGCATTGAGCCTTTTGCTAATGCTGGCAGTGGTGACTCTTGGTCTATGCACACTAGCAACAGCAGATGAAGGCAGCATCTCCACAAGCCTTGAAGGTAGGAGAAGGTGGATGACTGCTTCCTCTCCACTCTGCTTCCTGTAACAATAGAAAGAGTGGGATGCAGAATGACCTACTTGTGTCCTGCCTTCAGTGCCTCATTTTGCTCCAGCCAAGCCATCCCCAAGCACCACTCTTCCCAAGGTTCCTGTTCTGTCTATTTGAACCGTCTAATTGAGTCGCTCTCCTCTTCCACCTCCTCCTGTCCCCTTGGTTCCTTTGGAGCTAGAAGGGCTGCAAAGATACTGTGAGAGGTGCAATGGGAACTGGCAGCAGCAGTGGGATCACTCACAAGCCATGAGAGAAGGAGATGTAATGGAGAAGCATCTCTTGACATTGGCTGCCCATGGCACAGGGAACCGGGTACCCTTCTTGAGCACAGATGTAAATTCATGGCTATGATTAGAGTTCTTCCAGATTTAGAGCAGGATTGTTTAAATAATCACCTCCTTTCTCCTCACAAGTAAAGATGGAAGGAGCTGGGCTTTTGGGGATACGACTCTTTTTTTGGAGAAGGTATTGATTGAATTGCCTGCTTAGCCAAAAATATACCAGGGATGAGCTTTTCAAAAGCTCTCAGAACCAGGAACACCCTACTCCTTCATGGACTTCTGAGGTATCACCCCTGTTGACTTCAATGGCAGCTGAGATAGCCCAGTGCTGAGCTGATTTGGAAAACCCAGCCCTAAAAGCATCAATTCAATTAATATATATATTTTTTCTTTATAAAGATTTTTATAAAAACTATTGCCATGCACATTATCACAGGCTTTCAGCACAGCTCCCACAAAGCCAAAGACATCTTTACTGCACCTTGTGAGGCAGTCATAAAGAACCTACTGTCTGCGTTACTGAGCTCTTGGAGAGATTTCTTTGTCCTTTACTTGCAGCTGTAGCCTAGCAGTTGTGACAGGTTTCATTTAAGGTCCTTTATTTACAGCTACGATGAGTTGTCATGTAATCAGCCCTGTCCATCTTGCTTTGCACATTGTATCTGGTTAACTGTACTCCATGCTGGTCTGCTGCTATGGAGAGGGTGGGAGACACAAGGAGTAAAATCTAGAATTAGACAGCTTTTCTCTCTCCCACGGGTGAACAAGGAGTGTCACTTTGCCTTTCCCACTGTTGATTTTTTCCTGGGCACTTGGACAGAAATTGCTGAGCAGACTGCAAGGGTTGATAGATCCCATCAGAGCAAGATGTAGTGTTGAATACTATTGCTGAACACACCTCTCTTTTCCTTGCTCCCCTAGTCCAATTGGTCAGAGATGGTGTGATGCCTCAAACTGACCTGCAATGGGCATCTCTCCTGTTGGTCAAACAAGCCCTTTTTGGTCAGCTAGGATCTCAGCAGTGAACAACCCATTCCAAACTGGAAATACTGAGAGCTGCAGTTGGATGATGTCCTGGAGCCTGCTGGTGCTGCAGTGGCATCTCACCTCTGCCTGTGTGGGAAGCCAAGTCTGGCCAGCATGAAGCACAAACTGTCTGGATCAGCTGGCATTCTCCTGAACCTGGTGGCCAGGCAACACAGGATGCCCAAATTAGTCTCACCTCATAGATGGTCTGATCATGATGCCAGTGGCTGTAACCTGAAAGGAGGCTGTGGCAAGACACATGCTGGTCTCTTCTCCTAAGTAACAACAGAACAAGAGGAAATGGCCCCAAGTTGCACCAGGGGAGGTTTAGATTTGGTGTCAGGATTTTTTTTTTCCCTGAAAGGGTTGTCAGGCATTAGTACAGGCTGCCCAGGGCAGTGGTGGGATCCCCATCCCTGGAGGGATTTCAAAGCCATGTAGATGTGGTGCTGAGGGACATGGTTTAGTGATGGGCTTGTCAGTGCTGAGTTAATGGCTGGACTTGATGATCTCACAGGTCTTTTTCAACCAAAACGATTCTATGAATCTATGATGTAGCAGAAGTCCTGCAAACATTCTTAACCAAATGGACATTTCAAGTGTTTGAACACAGGCCTTGAGATAAATTTCTGATGTGGTGCAGTGCCCACAGACTCAACCACTCAGGATTGGTGCTTGATGTTCAACATAGCTGCCACTGCTTCTGGAAGCTGCCCTGACTTAGGAAGGTGAAATGGAGAGGTGCACAAGTTTTGTGCACTTTTTGTTCTCCAAGACAAGGTCTTGTAAAGCCACATGGCAGATGTGGCTGCACACGTGCTGGTAGAGGGGCCACATCATCACCCTCGCCAGCCACCAGCTGCACACACAGCTTCTCTTCCACACTGAAGTAACCAGCTTTGAAGTTTGGCCAATCCCACACCATTCATGGGACAGCAGAAAAACTGGGCTGCAGAGGTGTGAGGTACACAACTTCAGTGCAGAGGGACTACCAGGAGAAAGACCAACATATGCATGTCTGCTTGTGAGAGCTCACCTGAAGAGATGCTAAAATGGATAGTCCTGTCTGAAAACCATCCATGAGATGTTGGTTCCCATCACAGCAAGCTTCATTTGCAATGTGGCTCCTGGGAGAAGCCACCCCACCACCTCCGCATGTTCCATCTTCAGAACACCACCCCTTTACTAAGCAAGAATAGTTCTTCCTCTTGCTGCAGATCTGGCTGAGAAAGCCTGGCCAGTATCTTCACATTAGTATCATCACCATATTCATTCCCTTAGGGAGCACATCAAAAGGAAGCTAATATAAAGAGATGGGCCTCACCATCATCTGCTCCAAAAGTGACAAAGATCTCTGGTCATTCTAATGTCTTGAGGATTGAGTCCCACAGCCAAAGGGCACCTGTGGAAAAGATCTGACCTTGCTGCACTTGAGAAGTTCACCCGAGGCCTCGTTAGTTCCAGTCTCCCTGGGGAGCTGAGCTGTCTCAGTTGGTCACATCATGGGGGCAGGAGACAGATGATCTTACAAAGAGTTTTCTCTTTATGGCTTAATGTATTTTGTATTTCACTAATCCTGGTGCCTGCCCACTGCTCTGGAGCTCCCTGTGTACCACAGCTCCTGCCATTTGTCCAGAGCAAAACCTGGATGGGCTTTCAAACCATGAATAAGTACTTTCTTCTTTGATCTTCCACCTTCGAAGTACCACCCCAGCACTATCCCTGCCCTGTGCTAACTCCAAAAGTAAAGAAGCACTTGAACCAACACCAATGACCCCAAATAATGTCATGGTGCTGCCTAATTAATCCAAACAGCTGTAGTCTGCAGGTGGCTCAGTGAAATGATGGAGCAGTTGATATCTCAAGCCACTTAGAGGCACTTCTAAGACTCAGGTCTGATACAACCTGGCCATTTGACTCCTGGTGCACAACTCTTGACTCCTTGGTAGTTTTATACCATGGTCACTTGAGGCTAGGAAGTTTAAAGTAGGTCTAGGACAGCAGACTACAAGAAGACTACAAGAAAGCATCTGATTCATGGAACACCTTAGGGTGGCCAAGCAAATAACTTAAAGGGCTGTTAGGACATAGAAACCATATTTTACACCATCTGGAAAGATTGCAAGAGCTTCATTGATGCAAAAGCAAGTCCCAATAAGTTAGGAAGACTCCTTTTTTTGTTTGTTTGTTTGTTTTTTCATTTTTCAACAAATTTGGTCCTTAGGATAAGTAGGTTTGTTCCTGGCACTGGGGATGAAATTTCAAGTTAAAAAATTCCTCTGATACAGAGAAAAAAACCCCAGCAAAAATACAGAAACACTAAATCAGTGATTCATTAACTTGCACACCAAGTGGCAAAATAATTGGCAAATGATCAGCACTACATCCAGAATGGAGCTCTCACAACTCCTTCTCCTAGACAGGCTACTGATCTATGGAATTGTCTCTGCAGATTTATTTTCAGGGGAAAAAAAATCACTCTGATTATAGCAGGAAGAGAGTTTCGAGCAGAAGAGCTATTTCCCAGTGGGGCTGAGGGCTCTTACACTATATCACATCCCTGCGACTTAAAATATTGCTGTGCATCAGCTGAGACTCAGTTATTGCTCACGTGTGTGTTTTTTCTCACAGGCAGGTATTGCTATGTGACTTCATCCTCCTCTCTGATATGTAAAATTAAGCTGAATTCCTTTGCATTTTCTCCAGGCTTGCCTGCCTGGTTAGCAAAGCTCAGCTGATTTGTGCTAATTTCTTAACCTGGTTTTTTGGTGGGGTCCCAGGTGGATTGAACTAATTTGGAATAAGGCATGTCTGATTCTGGAATAAGAGCATCAACACAGGGAATTAATTATGAACCACTAATGTCAAGTGGGTAGTCCAATATAAGTCCTTGGATAGATGAGGCTTAAGACCACCTCTAATTTTTTCTCAAAAGCACATGTATTTTATATTTTTTTTCTTGGTCTGTCTCTTGAACCACCTATCAGGAAATACTCACGTGGGTATTTTCCCTTTGCCTCATTTCAACCCCTGAACCCTGAAGCCCAGCTCTGTGAATGGGATGCTTAGTGTCCTTCAGACACTTAGGACTTGATCTTGCTCTCCCAGTCACCAGGCTTATTTTGTCTGCAAGAAGTTACTCAGATCACAGTCCCCACCAGTTTCTCAGGCTTTCCTAAAGACTGACTGTATGGGAGCAGCCTAAACCATGGGAAGTGTGATTTTCAGAGTGAGTCAGTTATTCTGCATTCAGCCTCTATTATACACCCTATCTCAGTCTTATTTTTGCTTATTTAATTCCATTTGTAGTCTAATATGGGCCATTTATTCCAAATATGCAGATCTGGGGCTTTAACTCACCTATCTCAGAAGACATTTAGCCAGAATTTCTGCTATGTTCCCATGTAAATTCAACCTCTTAAGGCTCCACTAAAGTTCAGCTGTCCTTAACTACACGGATCTATTTCACAATACTGACTCTTCACCCTCACATGGCATTACACCAAGGTGGAAGCATCAATAGCCTCCACCTTCAGCCACAGCTACTCCCATTGGGAAGAATGGGGACATCTGGGGTCATTGCTCCCTTCCCCAGGGTGGGAGGTCCCTGGGTCACCAGAGCATTCTCAGATCAGTGAACCAATCACTCCTTTCAAGGCACAGCTTTCCTCTGAGCCTTCTCCTCTCCTTACCCACCCTACAAACACAGGTGATATTCTCCTCCTTATCTATAAGCCTCGCTGGGTTTGGGTGCAAACGCTGCCCTGTTGCATCAACCTCCTGTGCTGGCCCCATTGAAGAGTTTTAGCTTTGCAGGAGTGAAAACAGGTGAAATTTAAACCTGAGAAACTTTCTTGGCGTGACATTGCGTTGTGGGTATTGATGGAACACAAAAACTACCCTTTTATGCAGGAAAGTTTTAGCAACCTTATTAGTGATCATGACAGAGACCTTAGAGACCTGGTAAGTCTGTTTGGATTAATTTTTATTTATTTTTACTTTTCTGCTCAAATAACTTTCAGTTAGAGATGAGATGCATGGGCAACTCCTAACTGTAATATAACCATGACAAAGTGAAGATAAATACCAAACTTAGTTTGACTGGAGTCATTTAGCAACCTGGTCTACTGGAAGGTGTCCCTGCCCATGACAAGGCAGGTTGGAACCAGATGATCTTTAAGGTCAATGAAAGCCATTCTATGATTCTGTGGTTCTACTTGTAGAGCCACCAGGAATGATGCTGTAACATTCAAAATGGGGCAAAGACATCCTTAGAAAAACTCATGTGGACAACAGATAAAATAAAGCAACCATATCGGGCAGAGCCTTTGGAGACCTCCCAGAGGCAAGGTGAAGTTTCTGGCCTCTGTATCAGACTGTGCAGTCTCTGGTAAACTCAACAAAGTGAATTATTGCTTTGATTTTAGCAGTAAGGAAGGGCAATTCTGTGTCTTGGTTGTTGCTTGAGTAAACCTGTAACTTCCTTTAAAGGTTCCGGTGTGAGTAGTTATAAATAAACCTAACAAAAGGAACAGTTAACTGGAGCTTAATGCAGTCTGATGGCAAACATCTATCTCCACAGGTGGTCAGGATGCTACCAAGTACAACAGGGCAGGACACAGTGATTGCTTTGCCTGGGTGTATGCACAGGGGATCCTTGCTCACTGCTCTCTTCTCCTTCCAGATGTTTGACACCTCACGGACATGATGGACATGTCATGAGCTGGGGAAACTGAGGGAGATGCTCAAATTTCACAGCAAAAGGTTGCCAGTAGCTGTGCTCATCTCTCAAGAAGCTCTGTCCAGCCAGTGTACATCCAGCTCCCTTGGACCGTGTTTGCTTAAGAGCATCTTCTGCTGAGGTGGGAAGAGCAAGAAAGTGATGGGAAAGATTTTGGGTGGATGGACTTGTCTGGAGGACAACTAAAAAGCTCTGGCCATATATTTTCAATATCAGCCAGAGCCTTTGCCCCGGATTCAGTGAGGCTGCAATAACTCTCCAGTGGCTTAGTGGTGGAACTTGGAGCTCCTGATATCTAACTGCAACGACAGACCTGGTGGTGGTCACCACAGAGTTGCACCAGCACGGGAAGTGCCACCCATCACTAAATGGGAAGGGGCTAAGGAGAATGTCTTCTCCAGGAGCCATGGCCTCTGCAGGGGGAAGGTCCAGGATGCATCTCATCCACAGCTTTGCTGCTAGATGTGTCTCCTTGCTTGCCAGAGCCCTTGGGATTAACCCTGATGATTGTGCACCCCCTTGGGAAGTTCTGCCCAATAAAGCCTCAATTTTACAACCCAGAGAGCAGGGGACAGTGTGAAGATCTCAAAAAAGGATTGTCCATTTTTTCAAGAGTAAACATCACTTCTTTCCCTGGGGCTCATCAAACATCAAGTCACCTTCAGGTACAGAGCCTGTATTTTCTACCTGCCCCATTACATACACCCCTGGGTGCAAATCTGAGATACCCCAAACTTAGATGGAGACCCCAAAACCACCAGCACCCTCTGACCTCCCTGTATGGAGAGGTTACCAGGACAACCCCATGAGCATCCATTTCCTGTTCCCAGGATCTCCATGCTCTCCACAAAGGCTGGGGTTTCAGTGATGTTATTTCAGCTCCTTATCAGGAGCACGCACATGGATGCACAGGGACTTCAATAGGTCTCCTGTGGAAGCCCCCAACTACCCAAAATATAGGGCCAGCTTGGACATCAGATTAAGTTAGCCAGGGATTTCCCTCACTGCAGCCTGTCCCCTCTGCCTGACATCCTTTTATTAGAGATGTCTGAGAAGCATCGTTTGATCTTCTCCATACCCCCCAGTCGATATTAGAAGACAGCAATTCAGTGGCCCTTCACCTTTTCCTCACTGGGCTGAGCACATCAGCCTGCCTAGTTCCCCCTCATAGGTCAGGTACGAGTAGACAGAGGACATTTCTCTGCAATGCACATGGGAAAAGTGACCTGACTCACTCCATGACTTACGTTTCCCCTCATTTTCTCTAGCAACCTTCTCAATCTCCATACAGAGCAGACACTGTCAACCATCTGTGTAGCGTACAGTCACTTTCCACCCAGGGCCTCCAAACATTTCCCAGTCTCCTTGAGAAACTTCACACCTCCAGGTGACTGCCCAGCATACACAGACTTGCTTTTCTCAAGCTTGTGTCATCATCCCACCTCAATGCAACCCACCGGCCCCCAGTAATTGAAGGACAATAATCCAGGACAAGGCCATGGCTCTATGCATCACCACCAGACACTGCTCTAATACGAAGCTGAAGACACCAGAAATCAGAAGGGTGTTAAGAAGACTTAGATTAAAAACCTGGAAATGGAGAAATCCTGATTTTGACAGTGAATTCTCCTATGAACTTGGCAAACTTTGGTTTCTTCTCCTTCCTGTTAACCCCTTGTCTTTTTCAAGAACTAAAACATTGCTGGAACTTAAGAAGATGAATTACCTGATCTGCACATTCAATGAAGCTCAAATGCTTCATAAATGTGACATGAGTTTTAATAGTATTTAATGGTATGTATTAATTAGTAATTATTTAAAGATGTCAAACATTTGTAGATTTAAAAACTTTATAATGTTCAATAAATTCAGTGGGGCTTAATGAATTCATCCAGATTTATACAGCTTCTGAAACACTCTCTATCTCAAATAAATTCAATAGTGTAAGAAATTCCAAGAGAAAGGAAAAAAGAAAAGAAGGAAGGAAGAAAAAGGGTGGGGAAAAAAATATACAATTTATTAAGTCTTGATTTAACGGGAGACAGATGTATTAAATCACTTCAACATTTTATTATGTTATTTGACTGATTTTTTGAGCAGTTCTGTGGAAGAGCTCTTGATGCAATGAGGGGTGGGGAGTTCACAAGCTGAGCGAACCCCTGGGTGAGCAAACACCCTCTGTAAAAAATGTGGGGTCATTCCTTTTCATGTGGGTCAGGTGCAACAGTCCAAAACAGAGGTTCATCCCCCAGGAAGTGACAGAGACCTGAAATCGTCAAATTGCATCCTCAGAGCCCATGGAGTGGGGGTGGACACTAATTAATACTGACCTGACCTGGGACATGATGATTATCCCCCCCAAAAAAGGTCCCAAAAGGTGAAAATTCCACTTGTCAAATTATTTTCCACAAAGAGAAAAGTTTTTCTGCAGAACAAATGGATACAGGATGTCATATTTTTCCTAGTCAAAGAAGAAAGTAAGAGTTGAGATAGTAACATTTACTTTTGGATAGAGTCTGATTTTCTGCCATTTCTGGAAATTGTACTTATTGTACCACCAGTGATGCAGCCCAGCACATGGTTGATTTCTGGGTTTCAGTGCACAGTGCTAGCTCATGTTGAGCTTCTCATCAACCAATGCACCCAAGTGCTTCTTCTCAGGGCTGCTCTCAATCTATTCTCCACCCATCCTGGATTTGTGTGTCTGGCTCTAAAAATTTGGTGTAGCAGGGCTCCAACCTCAGCCTGTACAAGGTCCTGTCACACCAACTATACACCAGAAGATGCTGCTCAGCTTTACCACCCCTCATAATGAGGAGGAGACATATGCCCTCTTTAAAGCAGGCACAGACCTCATTTAGCTACGGTCCTGCCTTCTTCACCAAGCCTTTCTCATTTTCAGTCACTCACATGGTCACTTGCCCAGACTCTTCACCCAGCTGTGCCCACCATCATGCACTCTGGGAATAAAACAGGCCTGCTCATTTCCAATATAAAATGCCCTCCCATCTTTGAAACCATTACCCCTTCTGCTCCCCTCATTTTATACCCACGCTTGCTCATCCCTGGAGACAACAAAGAAGAAGTAGAAGTGCTCCAGAGATCCATATCCCAAAGCGGTGCCTCTTCCGTGCCCGTCAGATGCAACAGCTGAGATGCTACAGTGACCCACCACGGTGCTGGCAGGATCTGCTCTCCAGCAGGCAGCTGGGATGCTCAGCCCCTGGGATGCTCAGCCCCTCGGATTGGCCTGGCAGGGACACTGCCATCCATCCATATGGAGATCTGCACAGCGGGGCACCTTGCTGACGTGCTGCAGCCTCCGCTCGGCCCAGGGAACAGGCGGTGCTCTGGCTCCCTCCCCTCCCTCGTTTGCTCATGCAAATTGGCTGCTGGGACTCCAGCATCCTGGGAACTTCCTGGCTATCAGCTTTACTGGGCAGGCTGAGTCAAGAGTCAAGGAGAGGAAGCAAGACTATAATTGTAACAGAGGGGAAAGCTGCAGGGGAGTTTGTCTTGGAATGACAAACAGGAGCTGTAAAGGCAAGAAGAGGCTGAGGGAAAAGGGATGAACAGTAGCAAGTGCAGACTGACCTGCTTCATAGCATGAGCTACACCCCAGTGTCCTGGAGAAGGAGGAGGCAGGTCTCACTCCTTGCCCCTGGCCTGACATAGCTGCACCAAAGCACTTGGCTGTGCCCACCCACTTGCTGGACCTGCCCGTGCAAATCAGACCTGGGCTTGAACTGCTACTGAAAATCTTGCCAAGGCACCCAGATGGATTGTTTGGGCACTGATAAATAACCACTGAGGCAGTGCCATGGCAGTGCTTAGGGCTGCTCACCAGCACCGGGACAGAGAGGAGACACTCTCAAGCCAATATGGTCTATTGAATCTACAAACACTGAGAAATCAAGCCACACTGCAGTGACCCAACTTGCTCACTGGTCTTCTGGCCTGGTTGATGCCACCCTCAAAGATATCAGCCTTCCAGGGACATGTGAGAAAGGACAATAGTCTCCTATAGAAATACAGAAGTGATGCTCCCTAGAAACACAGTGAATCCCAGAATCACAGAGTGGTTTAAGTTGGAAGGGACCTTAAAGATCATCTAGTTTCAACCCTTTGCCATGGGCAGCAACACTTCCCACTAGACCAGGTTGGTCCAAGCCCCATCCAACCTGGCCTTGAACACTTCCAGCGATGGGGCATCAAAACTCACCTACCAACCGCAACTGGGAGCACCTGGACACCAGACTGGTGGATTTTGGGTTGCTTCTCTTGCCTAAATTCAAAGGGACCACCCCAAGGAAATGCAACTGGTCAGAGGCACCCAGGAAAGAAAAACTTTAAGGAAAGAGATTAAAATTTTCCTACAGTGCCTTTTTCTGCCCTCAAGTCTTGCTTGAATGCTGGGTACTCACTGTTCTGAAGCTGGGGTGATTTAAAAAAAGTCTGTGGCCTTTTTGGATAATATAATAAAGACTTAGATGCTTTTCGGACGTCAGCTGCTGCCAGTAATCAGCACTTCCCAGCTGCTGAGTCACAAATAGATTGAAAAATATTTCCAGTCCTTGCTCTCCTGAGAGCTAATCCCAGAAAGGGCAGTCTTAAAAAAAAATAAATTTAGAAATGAATCCCAAAATTACCAAATGGCCTCAGAAGTTTCTTTTAAGGATGTTAGTTAGATGTTGGTTCTGGATTGTCTTTAGCTTGTTACTTCTCCTCCATATTCCCACCTCTCTTTACCCTGGATATGGTTGGTCATTCTTCTGTCCCTCATCCTGTCTTTGTTTTAGTGACAAACGTGGCCCCAACCTTCGAATCAGCTCCATTCCCAATGTCTCATAATCTCCTCTCCTCATGAGCTCTGTCCTTTTGCTCCCTCCCCACACTTGCCCTGTCCAACCCCAATATCCTTCTGTGCCAGAAAATCAGATAATGAAATGTTTCACTAAGCAACAAAGAGATATTTGCTGTTGTTGTTGCCTTGGGTTTTCCTCCTATTTTTCAGAAAGACCATGGATGTTTCTGTGTGTGTCTGTCCACGAATTTTTCAAGTCACACTTCAAACCAAATATAAACCCTTGGCACTGCTATCTGCAAGAGATCATATCCTGGTGTCCAAAGGCCTCCTCTACATTTTTCTTAAGCTTGTTCAAAATTGGTTTAGAAGCATTAAAATCATAGAATCACAGAATGTTAGGGGTTGGAAGGAATTTCTGGAGATCATTGAGTCCAACCCCCCTACCAGAGCAGGATCACCTAGGACAGGCCACACAGAAACACATCCAGATGGATCTTGAAAGTCTCTAGAGGAGACTCCACAAGCTCTCTGGGAAGCCTGTTCCAGTGCTCTGTCACCCTTACAGTACAGAAGTTTTTCCTCATGTTCAGGTGGAACTTCCCATCTTCCAATTTGTTTCTGTTGCCCCTCATCCACCTTGAATACTGTGCACAGTTCTGGGGCCCTCAGCACAGGAAAGATACCCACCTGTTGGAAAAGGTCCAGAGAAGGGCCACCAAGATGATCACAGGCCTGGAGCAGCTCTGCTATGAACACAGGCTGAGAGAGTTGGGGCTGTTCAGCCTAGCGAAGAGAAGTATCCTAGGAGACCTTAGAGCCCCTTCCAGTGTTTGAAAGGGGCTACAGGAAAGCTGGGGAGGGGCTTTTCATCAGAGAAGATAGTGATAGGACAAGGGGAAATGGTTTTAAACTGAGAGAGGGGAGATTTAGGTTAGATATTGGGAAGAAATTCTTCACTATAAGGGTGGTGAGGAACTGGAATGGGTTGCCCAGGGAGGTTGTTGATGCCCCATCCCTGCAGGTTTTAAGGCCAGGTTGGACAAGGTTTTGTGCAACCTGGTCTAGTGGTGGGTTCCCTGCTCATGGCAGGGGGGGGTGGTACTTGATGATCTTTAAGGTCCCTTCCATCCTATCACAGGGCATAACTGAAAAAAGACTGGCCCCTTCTTCTTGACACCCACCCTTCAGATATTTGGAAACATTAATAACATCCCCTCTTGGTCTTCTCCAGACTAAACCGCCCCAGATGTCTCAGCCTCTCCTCTTAAGACAGATGTTCCAGTCCCTAAGTCATTCTTACAGCCCTCCTTTGGACTCTCTCTAGTATCCCCATCTCTCTTGAACTGAGGAATCCAGAATTGGACACAATCCTCCAGATGTGGCCTCACTAGGGCAGAGTAAAGAACCTCCCTCGACCTGCTGGACACACTCTTTTTAATGCATCTCCCATCCTACTATGAAAAGACAGTTTCTTTATGACATCTTTTTTTTAAAGTGAATGCCAAGCATGCTGCAAGAGTCATCATCACTAATTAAGCAGAGAAAAGGCCAGCTGAAGCCAACATGAGTGTGTCCATGCAGCTGCTTGCATAATTTTAAATAGAGATAGATAGATAGATTAACATAAACCTATTTTAGAGCTTGTTATCCAATTCTGGCCCTTTTCCATACCACTAAATCCTCACCCAACAATGTAGCGTGTTGGCATCTGAGCTGCCTGTTGGGGATGGCACCTGGGTAGGGCTAACTCCCAAACTCAACCCAGCAACTGCTTGGCTTGGTCCTTCTTGGCCAGGTCAAACCTGTGTGAGCAACCACGACATTATTTCAGTAGTTTGGATGACTGAGTTCCCTTGCTCATGTAAGTGAGGCTGAAGCTGATCTCCATCTTTCAGGTAGGGAAGGAGATGCCTGAAGCACTTCAGAGCCTCACAGCCCCATGTTATCCTTGTGGAAAGCACACCTAAGCAGCTTGGTCCCAGTTAATGTCTGAAGTGAGCACATAGATCAGTGTCTCCCATGTTGGAAATAATATGCCTGGAATTGCATGGCCCCAGGTAGGTTAAGGCTACACCAAAGCTGGGAAAACGCGAGAGGAAGGCTCAGCCTTTAAGTGCAGGTCCATATTATGAAACTCTTGTGACTTCTGAAGGGGGGTGGCTGAATCCAGAGCACTTTGTGGGAAGAGTCATGGTCCCTGCCCCATGCCTGGGCATTATGTGGGCCAGTGCCCACTGGTCTTGGCCAACTGGTGCTGCAATAAACAAGTGATGTAGACAGTCAAATGTCAGAGCCTGTGCCAGGGTCCCAGCACTGCTGCATTTACTGGTCCAGAACTCTATGGCTCTCCCTGCTTTCCTCTGGATGACCCACTGCTCCTCCCCTCTCTCCTTGTGACCCCAGTTTTTCTCTCCCAGGACACCCCCAGTTCCAGAAACCTCATTTCCCTTCCCTGGGCGAGGACTCAAGATTTAATGTAAACCCAGGACATGGGCAGACAAGAGCCACCCCCATGGGGACAGCCAAGCAAGAGCAAAAGCCTGTATAACTCAGCAGAGAATATTTTTAACATTAACAATAATAACCGGATGGCCTGGCCTATAAAATCCTGCTACAGGGCATCTGTCCCAACATGGCAATGATCCCGAGTGGCTGCTGGGACTCTCTGAACTAAGTTTAGCCCTGAAATGAGCTCAGACCCCTTGCTGAGGTCTGACTCATGGTCTCCTAGATCTTTAAGGTCCCTTCCAACCTTAATGATTCTATGATTCTATGATCCTATCACAGGGCATAACTGAAAAAAGACTGGCCCCTTCTTCTTGACACCCACCCTTCAGATATTTGGAAACATTAATAACATCCCCTCTTGGTCTTCTCCAGACTAAACCGCCCCAGATGTCTCAGCCTCTCCTCTTAAGACAGATGTTCCAGTCCCTAAGTCATTCTTACAGCCCTCCTTTGGACTCTCTCTAGTATCCCCATCTCTCTTGAACTGAGGAATCCAGAATTGGACACAATCCTCCAGATGTGGCCTCACTAGGGCAGAGTAAAGAACCTCCCTCGACCTGCTGGACACACTCTTTTTAATGCATCTCCCATCCTACTATGAAAAGACAGTTTCTTTATGACATCTTTTTTTTAAAGTGAATGCCAAGCATGCTGCAAGAGTCATCATCACTAATTAAGCAGAGAAAAGGCCAGCTGAAGCCAACATGAGTGTGTCCATGCAGCTGCTTGCATAATTTTAAATAGAGATAGATAGATAGATTAACATAAACCTATTTTAGAGCTTGTTATCCAATTCTGGCCCTTTTCCATACCACTAAATCCTCACCCAACAATGTAGCGTGTTGGCATCTGAGCTGCCTGTTGGGGATGGCACCTGGGTAGGGCTAACTCCCAAACTCAACCCAGCAACTGCTTGGCTTGGTCCTTCTTGGCCAGGTCAAACCTGTGTGAGCAACCACGACATTATTTCAGTAGTTTGGATGACTGAGTTCCCTTGCTCATGTAAGTGAGGCTGAAGCTGATCTCCATCTTTCAGGTAGGGAAGGAGATGCCTGAAGCACTTCAGAGCCTCATAGCCCCATGTTATCCTTGTGGAAAGCACACCTAAGCAGCTTGGTCCCAGTTAATGTCTGAAGTGAGCACATAGATCAGTGTCTCCCATGTTGGAAATAATATGCCTGGAATTGCATGGCCCCAGGTAGGTTAAGGCTACACCAAAGCTGGGAAAACGCGAGAGGAAGGCTCAGCCTTTAAGTGCAGGTCCATATTATGAAACTCTTGTGACTTCTGAAGGGGGGTGGCTGAATCCAGAGCACTTTGTGGGAAGAGTCATGGTCCCTGCCCCATGCCTGGGCATTATGTGGGCCAGTGCCCACTGGTCTTGGCCAACTGGTGCTGCAATAAACAAGTGATGTAGACAGTCAAATGTCAGAGCCTGTGCCAGGGTCCCAGCACTGCTGCATTTACTGGTCCAGAACTCTATGGCTCTCCCTGCTTTCCTCTGGATGACCCACTGCTCCTCCCCTCTCTCCTTGTGACCCCAGTTTTTCTCTCCCAGGACACCCCCAGTTCCAGAAACCTCATTTCCCTTCCCTGGGCGAGGACTCAAGATTTAATGTAAACCCAGGACATGGGCAGACAAGAGCCACCCCCACGGGGACAGCCAAGCAAGAGCAAAAGCCTGTATAACTCAGCAGAGAATATTTTTAACATTAACAATAATAACCGGATGGCCTGGCCTATAAAATCCTGCTACAGGGCATCTGTCCCAACATGGCAATGATCCCGAGTGGCTGCTGGGACTCTCTGAACTAAGTTTAGCCCTGAAATGAGCTCAGACCCCTTGCTGAGGTCTGACTCATGGTCTCCTAGCTGAGCTGGTGAAAGAGGTTGTTGCTTCCCCCTCTGGCCCGACTCCTTTGCCATGGGTGGCTTCCCCTGTGCCAGAGCAGAAGAGGCAAATGCACCCCTGGGACATGGCAAGGATGTCACCATCCCCCTGTGGTGACAACACAAGACTTGGATTGTGCTGAAAACTTTGGCTCCAAGGGATCAGCGACTGCCCTGGGTTGCTCCTTGCTCTGTTTTTTGCTTTGTTTTTTTCTCACTCTTCCTTCTGGCTGCCTGTAGCACATGAAAAAAAACCCAGTGGCCAGAGCCAGACCACGTGGACATCCTGGGGCTGGGCTTTTGGCCAGCATCACCCACTGAGGACCAGGGCATGTCCCTGCCAGACCCTGTCTCAGAGCTTGCAGCCAGCACCCACCCAGGAGGAGACATCCGGGGAAGGGCTTTAGTGTTCCCCAGTGATGCTCCTGGGTGACATCTCAGCACCACCCCAGGCCTGCAGGCTCCTGCACTGCATTTGTCACCCTGAAGCTGCCCTGACTGTGCTTGTCCCCAGACAGCACCAGCTCATCCCAGTCCTTCCCTGCTACAAATGTGATAGTCAGAGCTGAGCTCTGCCCCCTCCATAAGCTAAGCACTGATGGGGAGGCCTTCAAGGACATCTTCAAAAAGTATGACGTGAACAAAAAGGAAATAAATAAGGAATAAAATGGGGGCTGGGACACCCCAGGAATCTCACAGCCATCCCCAGGAACACGCACGGGCGCAGGGGAAGGAGGGGCAGTCAGGACCCAGCTTGCTATTTTAAGGACAAGCTCCAGTAGTAAAGTAATCATCTCCCGAGCAGCAATGCTATTTTCTGGATCTGTGCCCTCAAGTCAGCACGAAGCCACTGTGCTTTCTATTCCAGTCACACCAAGCACTTCTCACCGATCTATCCGTCTTAATCCCAGCCCCGACAGCCACACAGCCCTGCTGGGGTGAGGGGTGCCCAGGGATGAGGGGTGCCGAGCTGGGTACAGCCCTGCCAGCCCAGCCCTGGGCACACAGGACCATCCTCGCCATCACCTTTCCCCCTGGGGCGGGATGCTCCTTCCATCCGCACCCCCCTGCTGCTGCTGCTGCTGCTGGACAAAAACACTCC
>NW_009953979.1:3098221-3121681 GCF_000747805.2 Chaetura pelagica
CCCCCGAGCAGAAATGCTTTTTTCTGGATCTGTCCCCTCAAGTCAGCACGAAGCCACTGCTGTTTCTATTCCAGTCACACCAAGCACTTCTCACCGATCTATCCGTCTTAATCCCAGCCCCGACAGCCACACAGCCCTGCTGGGGTGAGGGGTGCCCAGGGATGAGGGGTGCCGAGCTGGGTACAGCCCTGCCAGCCCAGCCCTGGGCACACAGGACCATCCTCGCCATCACCTTTCCCCCTGGGGCGGGATGCTCCTTCCATCCGCACCCCCCTGCTGCTGCTGCTGCTGCTGGACAAAATGCCTCCCACTTCATCAGTTCCCTGTCTCTTCCTCCTCCTCCTCTCCCTTTGTCCCCTCCTCCAGCGCTACAGATGAAGGGATCAGTCCTGCAGTGACGGGGTCATTTCGGGAGCCGCGGCTGCCGGCACCGCCAGCCTCTGCCTGCACACAAAACCCCGTCCCCGCTGCAGCACCAAGCGACAGCAGCAGCTGGCCACGGGGACACAAGGAGATGGCAAGGATGCTTCACCCCAGCTCTGCCTGCTCCGGCATCCCTCATCCCTGACACCGCAGCCCTCCCCGTGTTCCCATCTCACGGGGCAGAAGAGCCTGGTCTGCTGTGCAAAAAGGCACCTGCACAACCCCAGTGCCCACTGGGCACAGAGACGTGTCCATGGCACAAAGCCACCTGCACCCCCTCCCTGGGGACCATGTCTGTGGCATCCCCACATCAATCCCCACTCCCCTCACCCAGGGCACCCAGCCCCAGCCAGCCCACAGCACCACACAAAGCTCTTCCTCTCTCCTTCCATTAACTCTGACTCTGCTGCTGGTGGATCAGCTGCACTTCAGCTGCAAAGGGTTTCCCCACAAACTTCACCTTCAAAAGCTCAAGTCTCCAAAGCCCCGAGGCACAAGGTTTCCTTTTGCTCAGTGCTAATACATGGTCAGGAGCTTGAGGGGTTTTTATTGTCTCCTTCTTCAGAAGCCCAAGAGGTTAAAAACCCAGCTGCCTTCTAGAAATTATGTCTATATGGAGCACAAAAAAGACCTGGACTGTATAAATATATAGATATAATACATATATAAACATGCACTAATATAAATACACACACAGAGATGCAAGATGCTACCATGCAAACACAGGCTTACAGAAGGACCCTCCCAGACACAAATTAACCTCTCTTTATGCTTTAGGATGAAACTTTCCCTGGAGCAGTGTGTTTCCTACCGACGCAGACAATTCCTAAATGGCCGTCACTGTAGTAAAAAATACACTGCACTGAAGAGCCTGAGCCAGGCAGGCAATTTTTTGTAGAATCATAGAATTGTTTGGGTTGGAAAAAAACATTAAGATCGTCCAGTCCAACCATCACCCAGCACTGCCAAGGCCACCACTAAACCATGTCCCTCAGCACCACATCTACATGGCTTTGAAATCCCTGCAGGGATGGGGACTCCACCCCTGCCCTGGGCAGCCTGGGCCAGGGCCTGACAACCTCTTCAGGGAAGAAATTGTTCCCAATATTGAGCCTAAACCTCCCCTGGCACAACTTGAGGCCGTTTCCTCTTGGTTTATTGCTTGTCACTTAGGAAAAGAGATGGACCACCCCTCGCTCCAACCTCCCTTCAGGCAGTTGTAGAAAGCAAGAAGGTCTCCCATGACAGAGATTTTGGTGCCCTTTGCTCCCAGACACTTCTCTCTGAACCCCATTTTTTCCATCTGAGTGCACAAAAGCCCTATGGTCTGAGACGTGCCTCCTTCTGTGCCTCAGTTTCCCCACATGTCTCATGGGCTCAAGCACCAGAACTGAAGTCAGATGACACAGTCATAGGTTTGCAGTATGTCCAAGTCCTATTTCTGCTGAAAGAAATCATCCACATATCAAAAATTAAAGCTGAGAAAATGCTCAAGGCAAGATGGTTTGGGTTTTTTGGGGAGGGAAAAAAAAATATTTTTACGTAATTTTCAGGAAAAATATTTTTAGCATTATTTAAAAAGAGCCAGAAATCAGTTACAAGAGCCTTAAAAGTTTAAAAACATGAGCTCATAATTTCTCCCAAAGACATGGATCAGCTCAAACAGGGGCATTAACCAAGTTCCTCCACCAAGAGCTTTACAGCCTTCGAGTAACCCAGATTTGGTCTTCACATTCATTTCTTCATTAGCACCTTTTTTCCTCCCTTCCCACCCCTTTTGTCTCAGGCTCAGCACATAACTTCTCGAGTTAATGTTCTTTAAATATATTTATAAACATTTGTTTCATTTTGTATATTTATTACCTATATATATTTATATAGCTTTAATATATATTTTATACAGATACAATTATTTATTTGTAAGCTCAGCAGGTGAGTCTGAGTGAATGAAGCTGAAGAGGAGCAGAGGAGGAAGAGGAGGAAGAAGAATCAGAGTCACAGAATAGTTAAGGTTGGAAAGGACTTTAAAAATCATCAGGTTCCAACCTCCCTGCCAGGGGCAGGGACACGTCCCACTAGATCAGGCTGCACAAAGCCTCATTCAACCTGGCCTTCAACACCTGCAGAGAGGAACCACCTCCCTGGGCAGTGCCAGGAAGAGGAAGAGAAGATAGGCAAGGATGTTTGCAAGGGGCTACACCCATGTGGTAGATACACAGAGGTTATACCTCTACTGCTAACATCAGCTCCAGGGGCCCTTCCTTGAGCTACTCTGCCCCCATCTCCCCCATCCCAGGTGGTATCAGACTGTCCAATTCTTACCTTCTGCCAAGCTGCCTGGGACAAGTCCTCACCCCACAAGTTGGGAATTAGGTGCCCTAATAGAGTATGTACAGATACAAATATTCACAAACACTCCAACTTGGAAATGCTCAGGTTCTTCCCCCTATTAAAAAAAAAAATAAAAATGGGGAGGGGGGGGGAAAGAAAAAAAAAGGCAGAACAAAACCAAACCTCTGAGAAAATAACAAAATATGATCCTGCTACGGAGTCGTTTCAGGAGCCCAGGACTAAATTGGAGCAGGTCCCTGGGAGCAGCAGAGATGAGGCAGAGTGCTGCAAGAGCCAGTGATATGCCCTGCGGCTGGCTAAATAATAATAGTAATAATAATAATAATAAGCCATGTCCAATCAGCCCTAATATCCATCAACACCATCAGGTCCAATGCAGGACTAAGAACTGGATGTGAATAAATATGCCTCTGATTTCCACTGTGTGTAGAGACTGATTGAAAATCCCAGCGGAGGATGTTCAGCCGTGGATGCATTCCAGCCACCTCTCCAAGCTGAGGATAGTGCAGATCTCTTTTGGCCTCACTCTTGTCTCTTCTGTTGTCTGACCCTACTCCTCTTCCTCACCTCTCACCTGAGTTGTGCTACAGCTGTAACTGGGGTAATGCTGGGCTGCAAACCAAGCCAGAAGGGCAAAGCCAATGGTCTCATGATTACAGGGACAAACTTTTCAGCAGGGCCCACTGCAAGAGGACAAGGGGTGATGGTTTTCAACCACAAGAGGGGACATTTTTACAGTGAGGGTAGTGAAGAAGTGGCCCAGGTTGCCCAGAGAGGTGGTAGATACCCATTCCTGAAAACATTCAAGGCCAGGTTGGACGGGGCTCTGAGCAGCCTGATCTAGTTGCAGATGTCCCTGCTCACTGCAGGGGGGCTGGACTAGATGACCTTTAAAGGTCCCTTTCAACCCAAACCATTTCATGATTCTGTGATTCCATGAAAATCATAGAAGTGAATAAGGTACCAATGATAACTTCCCAAAACAAAAAAAAGGCCGAACTCTATTCTATGCTTCTGTTCCCCACTGCCATGGCTTGGATTTATCCTGCCAAGGGCTCAGGTTAGCACCTAAAATTTAGTAGGTTAAACCAGGGCCCATCCTGGTTCTGATGAAATACCCATCTCAAGCCCAGATAGGTATTCATTCCTTGAGTTGGCTGAGATTTTGAGTTGAGCCCACAAGTAAGACCTTGTGCTTCTCCTGATGGAGCAGCAGTAAATCTTTCACTGCTCAGGCACCTTCTTCTCCACTCAGCCCCTGCTGTGAGGACTTTCAACCCCATGGTGATACAGTAAATCATACAACTTCACTTTGTTTTGGTGATACCATCAACACTCCTAACAAATGCAATTCCATCGCTTTACCTTCTGGCAGTCAAGTTTTTTCCCTTATTTTTTTGAGGCTTAGGGAGGAACAGGTTGACTCAGAGAAGAAACAGCGCAGACAGATCCATCAACTTCAGCCTGGCCAGGAGGGAGGAGCCGAGCGGGCAGGCTGCCGAGTCCCAGCATGGGAAGGAGCAGCAAGATGAGATGTCCCTGCCTCGGGGAGATCTCTGCGTTGAGGGATGATGGGAGAGCCCCTCAGCCCTCCTCGCATCCTCTGCACTCTCAGCATCCCCTCTCCGCCTCCGCACCAACTCTCCTGTTTCCGTGACAACAGTTGGCTCACACCAGCCTCTCCACATGCAGCACCCACCCACCCCGGTGCAAAACACAGCCTGAGGTGCCTGTGCATCCCATGAAGATCATGCTGGATTTTTGATGCCTCCGTGGCAAGCTCAGGACAGGGAATGAGAACTGGATCTTACAGCTTTCAGAGGAGTTATTCTGTGAAGTTCTCACTTCTCTGTCCTGATAATGCCACTGTGCCTTGTGCCTTCAGCCCTGGTGCTCCCTGCACATGGACATTTTGAATTCTGGCCTTCATGGACAGCCTTGCTCTGTTTATCATTGTGCTGGCACCAGAGTCCCTTAACGAGTCACTGGGGTATCTAAGACACCTTCTACAGCCATAGGCATGTCCACAGAGGTGGCTGTACCTATGTATCTTGGACACCTTCATGGATGAGATTACTGGAGGTGTCTCCACTGTTGACAGAGGGCTTTTTGGTGACCACAGTCTCCTCCTGCAGATACTTGTTCTAAGCATGAGACAGGACGTACAACCCAGATCTGCAGTGTGTCCATGAATTTGTTCCATATACCATTTCTCTCTGAAAGTGATGACAGCCCTCCCTCCAATGTTTGAAGCCACCCAAACCTTCTCCCTCCCCCAGCACAACACCCCTGAAGGCCGAGAAGCTTTTAAAAACCAAACCAAAAGAGACAACCTCATCTGTTCTCAGCATGCTCCTCACCCCTGCTCCTGCCTACCTACAGCCACTGAGGCCTGAGCAGTTCCTGACCTGGCACAACAGAAAAGATCAACTAGCTTCCACATCTTCATGTTGAGGAATAAATGTTTGCATGGACAGAAGGCTTTCCAGTTAAATTATTTGCAGCTCCTCCTCCCTGGAAATGTTCAATGCCAGGTTGGATGGGGTTTGGAGCAGCCTGGTCTAGTGGGAGGTGTCCCTGCCCAAGCAGAACGGTTGGAACTAGATGATCTTTAGGGTCCTTTCCAACCCAAACCATTCCATGATTCCATGATCCTCCTTTGTGAACAATCCCAGTGTCTTGATAGATGCCATTTAATAAAAGATACTGACAAGGACACTGAGCTGCAATGGGGCAGAGGGAGGAGCTGCCCTGCTGAAGTCTTAATGCTGCTGTTTTAACCCAGTTAGTACCCCTATGTGTACTAAGGCAGAGGCTCTTGGGGAAACCTCAGTGTAAAGGCAGCTGGGTGGGTAACAGGCAGGCCAACTTTGGTCACCCCCACAATGCTTTTGGGGGAATACAAGTGCTGAAGGGGGGGGAAATTGAACTGCAAAGCCAGACAGACCTTGTCCAATGGTTCACAGGGAAAAAGAGTATGACAAAACATGGTTTAGCAGGTCAAAAAAAGTTTTGGAGGAAGTCAGGGGGTCACTAGGCTGGTAGAGACTGTAGAACAAGATGGTAGAACAAACCCAGGCTAAGTTCAGAAGGTAGGATAAGACAAAGGACATTGCCAAGAAGAAGAATTAATCTGGTCACCGTGATGGGTGCAATACAACAGCAACAGGGAAGGGACATTATTTGCATGGACATCAGCTGGGCTAGCACTAAAGCAGGTCTCACATTTCTCTGCTGCCAACAAGCCCACTGCTACATTTTGAAAGCCCGATTTCCCTTTCCCATTCAGTAGATCATGACTCAGAAAGTGATTTCTCAGAATGTAGATTAAAGAGAACAGCAGAGAGCCCTCAGTGCAATTATGAAAAGGAAGTAATAAAAATAGTAATTAAAAGTCGTATTTCTGCTGGGTAAATGCCTGGGCAGGGCTGGGAGTTGTTGGAGAGAGAGATGTCTGAAAGACAGAGGATGCAGCTGAGGTAGAGATGACAGAATCATCAAATCCTTTTGGTTGGAAAAGACCTTTAAGGTCACAAAGTTCAACAGTTACCCCAGCACTGCCAAGGCCACCACTAAACCACATCCCTCAGCACCACATCTACATGGCTTTGAAATCCCTCCAAGGATGGGGATTCAACCACTGCCCTGGGCAGCCTGGGCGAGGGCCTGACAAACCTTTTGTCGGGAATTTTTTTTTTCTTGACACCAAATCTAAACTTCCCCTGAACAACTTGGGGCCATTTCCTCTTGTCCTGTCTCTTGTTACTTGGGAAAAGAGACTGACCCCTCCTTCCTCCAGCCTCCTTTTAGGGAGTTGTATCAAATGAGAAGGTCTCCCCTCAGTCTCCTTTTCTCCAGGTTAAATACTCCCAGTTCCCTCAGCTGCTCCTTGTCAGACTTGTGCTCCTCCCCAGCTTTGTTGCTCTTCTCTGGACAAGCTCCAGTCCCTCAGTGTCCTTGTACTGAGGAGCCCAAAACTGAACCCAGGAATCAAGGTGCAGACTCACCAGTGCTGAGCACAGCAGGACAATCCCTGCCCTGGTCCTGCTGGCAACACTATTCCTGATACAAGCTAGGATGCTTGTTGGCCCTCTTGGCCACCTGGGCACACACTGCCTCATATTCAGCTATTGTCAACTAATACCCCCAGGTCCTATTCCGCCAGACACTTCCCAGATACTCTACCCCAAGCCTGTAATGTTGCAAGGGGTTGTTGTGGCCCAAGTGCACCACCTGACACTTGGCCTTGTTGAACCTCATACAAAAATCATAAAATCACAGAATGGGTTGGGTTCAAAGGGACCTTTAAGATCATCTAGTCCCAATCCCCCTGCCATGGGCAGGGACACCTCCCACCAGACCAGGTTGCTCCAAGCCCCATCCAACCTGGCCTTCAACACTGCGAGGGATGGGGCAGCCACAGCTTCCCTGGGCAACCTGGGCCAGGGTCTCAGCACCCTCACAGCAAAGAATTTCTGCCTCAGATCTCATCTCAATCTCCCCTCTTTCAGCCTGAAACCATTCCCCCTCATACTATCCTCTCTATGCCCTTGCCAAAAGTCCCTCCTCAGCTTTCCTGTAGCACCTTCAGGTCCTGGAAGGGGCTCTCGATCCATTCTCCACCCAGCCTGTATTTGTGCTTGGGATTGCCCCATGTGCGGGCCCTTTTACTTCACTGTGTTGAACTTCATGTGGTTTGCACAGGCCATGATGATCTTTACGATCTCTTCCAAACCAAACCCTTCTATGATTTGATGTGGGACCTCTAGGGAAACACACAAGGAAACCTCTAAGCCAACAACCCCAAAGCCCAGAGGGACTCTTTGCCTTCCTGCTGCTTAACCACCAGTGATGTGGGCAGTAGGAATTAAACAGAAGAAAAATAAGAATGGAGCAACAGTAAATGGAGATTGCAAACACAAACCAGATTAAAAACTTAATGGGTCTAAGCAGGCATCAGGTGAAAGCAGGAGTGGGAGAGAATGGGGGACTGGTTTTGTCTGATGGGTGGAAAGGGCTGTGAGAAGATCAAACAATCTCACTGAAATCAGGGGAGGAGAATCAGACGCTTGGGAAGCAGGAGATGGAAATGCAATTGCTCTGCCCAACGAGCAGCTGCTGCTGGGCTGGACTGGGTGGCACCCAAGAGCTTAGAGAAAATTTGGAGCAAGCTGTGTGCAAGATAAGGCAGAGGTTCATGACCATCACTACACCACTCGTGGCTGTGGTCCCCAGATGCTGCATTTATTTCTCTTTGGTGCAGATGGCCATGGCAGGTAGGACCTTCCAGATGATCTGCTCCAGGTGAAAAGAAGTAGCACCTCTGGCATTTGACACATCATAATCTTCCCACAGAAGAGCCATTTTACTTAAAAATGTCCATCTGACTTTGTGCCATCAGTGATTCATTCGACAGTTGTGTTTTCTCTAAGTAGACCTGGAAGCAACATGCTCCAAAAGCCCACTGTGGAGGGATGTTCAATATGCCATTTTCCAAGGATGTCCAAGAACCATCAGGGGTCTCAACCACTTCAGAACAGAAGAGCTCTGCAACTGTTAGAATACTTTCTGGGCCAACAACCTGATGAATTTCCAACTCTTACACTTTTTCTTTGCAAGCTAAAGGAAATTATTTGGAAATTATTTTCAGACCAGGAATAGGCCAGATCTGGTGGCAAGAGGGTCCTTCAGAAGATCAGATACAAGGGCCATGGTCCTTGTAGCTCTTCAGAAAACCCTGCAGCGTGCTAAAACAAATGCTTTCCTGGTGTGGTCGTGATCCAAAATGCTATACCACAGCTCCCTCAGCCTCTGAAAACCTATCCTTATTGGCTGAAATAAGAAATGCTCATTCAGAGAGTCAATATTTTTGTTAGGATATGTAGGATTAAGACCCCTGCTGCACGTGTTGCTTGTCCCTCACAAGCAACCATAGCTTCCAGCCTTAGGGGTTGGAGCTAAATTATCTTTACGGTCCCTTTAACCCAAATCACTCTATGGTTCCCTGATTCTTACACTTGGGTTTTTGAGAGCTGATCTGAACTTGCAGATCCCCAACATCAGGTTTAAAAGAGCTCCAGCTTGGTCTCCTTGAAGCTACCTGACCAGAAAGGCTGACCAGATGTGCAGGCTTGGAGCCCATAATCTTGCTGTGTTTCTCTTGCTGTACCAGCCAGCAGAATAAAACCATGATCCTTCCCTATGAACCTCCCTTCCAGTACAATTTCTGCAACTGTGCTCTCAGTGATGTGCATAAATGCACTTTTAGTTTCACACTGCTGTCAACAAGAGGTGATTGAAAATGAAAGCCTTAAACAATCAAGGCATTATCAGCTTTACTATATTATTATTTCAATGTTCTTGGAGTATTCCAGGGTTAAAAAAGAAACAAACAAAAAAACACCTTTCCCACTTGCCTCCCAAAGTGTTTCTTTACATGCTCTACCATGAAATCACTGCCAGACCCCTCCACACGCTGTGATGCAGTTAAGAAAACAAATTCCTCTGTGAGTATAAGAGCAAAGCAAGGTTGGTTTCCAAGGGATAGTGGATACTCTAGTGCCCAGTGTAGCACAAACTCAACAAAACTCCAACCCAAGGCTGTGACACTCATCAAGTCTCTCTAGTGTGTGGTTTTACTGGAATTGAAGAGGGTGATGTTCCTGGGCTGCTTTTTGCTTCACTGAAGATACGAATTGGTCCCTCCTCTCTATCCCTGTGCCTGGTTGTGTGAAACTTGTACGGTTTATCCACTGCCAAAATAGTATCAAAAGATGTGATGGGCTGCCCTGGTTTGGGCCTAACACAGCAACAAAGAACCAGCCACGTGGCTGCTCACTCACCCCCAGTCCCCCCACACACACTGTGGGATGGGAAGGACAAAGGCCAACTAGAACCTCATGGGTGGAGACAAAGGACAAGGAGGGTTTGCTCATCATTTATGGTTCTAGGCAAAACAGACTCAACTTGGGGAAAAATAATAATTTCACACAAATCAGATGCACACAGAACACAGACACACACAGAGCAGGGCTTGCATATGTTACCCCACCCCTCCCTTCTTCCCGGGCCCAAATTACTTTGTTCCCGCTTTCTCTCCCTCCTTCCCCCCAGCGGCACAAGGGGATGGGGATGGGGTTTAGAGTCAGTTCACAGGCTGGAGGTTCCTGCTGCTCCTTCCTCCTCAGGAAGAAAGATTCCTTACAGTCCTGCCCTGCTTCCCCATGGGGTCCCTCCCATGGGATAGAGTCCTCCATGAACCTCTTCTTCATGAGTCCTTCCCACAAGGACCGGAGCTGCTCCAGCCTGGGCTTCCCACAGAGTCACGGGCGCTTCGGGAACAGCCACCTTCTCTAGCACAGTCATCCATGGCTGCATGATGTCCATGATCAAGTCCATGGGCTGCGAGTCCACATTCGCCCCTCCTGATGCCTTCAGAGAATGTTCCACCACGTTCCTCCATTAATGCAGGGGAACAGCTGCCATCTCACTGCAGGTTTCAGGGAAACTTCTGCTTGAGCACCTTCTTCCCCTTTCTTCCTCACCAACCTCAGGATATTCACCCTGGCACTGCTTTCACCTCTCCAGCACAGCTCTTTCTCCTTACTGTCTCCTCAGGTCTTACATCAGTTCTCTCACGTGTTAAGCGCAGAGATGCATCTGTTGTCTTCCTAATGACCCAGCCTTGGCCATCTGAGCTGGGGGAGCTTTTAGTAGCTTCTTACATGAGCCACTCCTGGGACACCTGCCCCATTACCAAACCCACGCCAGGACCAAACCAGCACAAGGGCCCTTGGCTGCTTGCAGTCACCCTCCATGGCTACGTAGCTCTGGTTTCCTCAGGAAATCAAGGTAAAGTTGTGTTAGTCACTCTGGTGAAAGACAGTGCACAAAACCAAACATGAAACATTTGGAAACAGATTTTCGCACCTCTGACGCGAAGACAGGCATTTTAAATCTCTCTGAGGTGAGAATATTTAACTTGAAAATTTTCCTCCAGGCTCTAACATTTTAGGAAAACAAAACAAAACAAAAGTTAAAAAAAAAATTTAAAAAAAAATGGAATGTTGATGACATTTTTGTCTACTTGCTTGGTTTTAGTCAGTTTCTGAAGGCCTGACGTGCATCCTGGAGAGCCTGAGATTGGCGATGTCATAGGGGAAGGTGCTGAATTTCAAAACGTGGAGGAAAGAGCTGGCAGATCACATCAGTGTGAGCTGCTGGTAGGACAGGGACTCTGCCAAGTGGCTCAACACTCATCTCCCAGGTGGTGGTGACCAAGTCCTCTCCCTGCTGTGCCTGTCACACCAACCCATCTCTGAGATCACCATGGAAAAGCTGAGAAGTGTTGTTGCATCATGCAGACCTTGGCCACATCCACTTTTTGGATGTTCTCTGCATGTGTGAGCCACCTTCTTGTGTCCTCCTACAAGAAGGGACCAGAGCCTTGCATGGCTCCCCTTGGGAAGGGGGGTCATGCAGGATGCCACCTTGCCTGAGCATGGTCATTTTTGCACCCATGCCCACATGTCTGTCTGCATGCAAGTTGGCTTTTGCACGGCTGTGCATCATTTACTCACACAGGGGTGACACACACGTGTGCACACACATGGGGACAAGCAGGAGGTGTGTTTGTGTACACAGCCTGGTGTGTGTGTGCCCCCAGTTGGCCCCGAGGGTTTGTTTGCCTTCCAGAGCATGTGGCAAACTCCACCTCTGAGTGCAAGGGGATGTGCAGATGGAGGGTCCAAGCAAACCCTTCCCACACTGATCCCCAGCTCTCTCTGCAGAGCTGGGCTGAACGGTGCCCAGGGCAGGCTGACCTGCACCATGCAAGGCATTAAGGAACAGTAACGGGATCTGGCTGTGACTCATCATCACGGATCTGACAAACTGTTGATCCCATTGATAAAAGCCCGGAGGGTTCGGGCACCCAGCCAAATCCCTGCACTTCATTCATGGAAAGGAGGAGGGCTGGGGAGGGAAATCGGCTGGGCTCAGGTCCAGGGAACAGAAGCACAAGCAGCTCTGGCTATTGCACAGCGTCCTCCTATAGCCATGGATGGAGGCCAGAGGCACGGGCAGGAGCCGGGAGCCGTAGCCATTCCCACACAATGAGGCTCCAGCCAGAAAACAGCAAGGCAGTGGTGTCCTGGGCCAGGAATAATCCTCAGAAAGGGAATAAAGCAGACCCTTCGGCAAAGCTCTGTCCCATGTCCTTCTGCCCTTGTGAAAATCCCTCCGCCAGCGCCGTTAACTCAAGCAGTGCTGTTCTCCCAGTTGGATTTAGAGCCAAGCTCCAGTCCTACATGCCAACAGCAAGTGAGACCCTGCCAACAAGACAGGGAAGGACAAGGAAGGGGCAGCCTGTGGGGCTTGTGGGTTGCCCGTGCTGCAAATATCCCTCATGCAATCCCTTGTACATTCAAATCTCTGTGTGTGCCCAAGCTCTCCTAGATCACTCCAGTGTTGGAAGTTACATGGGATCGTTCCTTGCAGCTTTTCCTAATTGCTGCTGGAGAGAAAGAGGCTCCTGGAGCTGCCAGCTCATCCACCCCTTACACATAAATCCCACAAGCCCTGTTCTTTATTCAGTAGATCATGGACAGAAGTCTCTTGCTAACAGGTGGGGTAGGCAGATGAACCACACACCATGGGCTACTGGAGCACATCACACCCAAGGGGGCACCCATCACAGGGGTACACCCCATAAATAGCAACCTCTCGATCAGCACCCAGGCCACCAGACTGTTATTTCAGAGGGGTCCCTCCTTTTGGTTGAATCCCTGAAAACAGTTGGTTGGTTTGTTTGCTTATTTGTTTTGTGCCTAAACTAGTGTTTTCCAGCAGGGAAATTAAAAGTTTGGCTTGAGAGATCCCTGGTCAGCTTTCCCAGGAGATTCATGAAAGAACACGAACAGGGTCACTGAAGGAATGACATGTCTCAGTGCATTCTGCTTGGAAAAAGCTGAAGAAGCAGGAAACCCTCTCAATTGCCTCAGATGGTGCTGGACATGCTGCTCTGACCCATCAGCAAGGAGCTAAGTTGTTACTGCTCAAGGCAGAAATCTGCTGGTGTAACTTTGTGCAGAGCTACTCTCAGCCTACTCTGTTGAACAGGCGATGCAAAGAAGCTTTGGGGTTTTTTTAAACTCCGGACATTTTAGTAGACTGGCCCAAGAGGTTGATCACAAACAGTGATCCTCACAGACCTGAGAGAACAATCAGTTCAAGCAGGGCTGGGCTATCTTTGCCAGAGGGAAGCTTCCTCACATCTAAGGTGCAACCAGAAAGAGATCATGTCATGTTTGAGAAGCTGCATGCACCGTCTTATGTCGATAGCACAGAAACTTCTCAATGGGTTTCTTTTCAAGTGACAGGTCAGGAAACCTGACAGCCAACCCTATCATATTTTAAGCTGTGGGGATAAGAACTGAACCACAATCCTCTCTCAGAAGGCATGGAGGACCCAGGCTTGGATAGGCTGAACACAGCCTGTTTTCACTGATAACATCTCCAGGTCTATAAGGATGAACTGTGGAGTGACAACCTGTCAAGGACAAAAGACTATTCAGTATGACCCCACCTGGACTTTGAAAGAGGGAGATGATGGCTGGTTTGCTTTAAAGCTGCAGCAGTGGCTTAAGTCAGTCCAGCCCCCAGACTAGTGTTGGATTAGTCTCACTCCACTGCTTTAATGTGTCTGTAAAGGTTAAGTGCTGATTCCTGAAGGTGTTAACCATGCAATGGGGCTGTGCTGGAAGAGACAGTAGAAATGATAGCCTGAAAATAAGCAAAAGGCATATTTGAAGAGTTTACAAAGACTTTGCTGAATAGAGAGACAATGGTCTGTGCTACAGTGCCCAGAGGGAAGGGAATCAATCCCACCACCCACTTAGGGCTGATTTTGCCAAATCATTGATGTCACAGGAGGTAACTTCAGAAAACTTGAGTCTAACTCAAGGCAGACATGAAACAGCAAGACCAAAACACCTACAGAGACCCTGACCCCACTACTGGACCAAAGCAAGCAAACCTTTGGAGAGTGACCTACAACACCCCCTCATCCCCTCACATTACTTCCAAGCCTTGACGCAGAATTCAGGGAAGCACTTGCCTAAGTACTAGTGGGTGACTAAATCAAGCAGAGAGGAAAATGAACACTTTAGCTGCTCTTTGTAGCATTAGTCACGAGTTCCTGTGTGTGAGGAAAGCCGAGCCCTGTGTTGTGCTCTACCCACACAAGCAGTCCCATTGAGATCCAGAGTTACTCACGCGGGGAAATTCAAGTGAAGTGAGGATGTGTGGGTAGCTTTCACAGTGCTTTTAAGGTAACATTTGAGGTTGCCAACCAATTTTTCCTCTTGAAATTCACTGAGCAATTTTCTCCCTCTTGTAATGGTTTTTTAGATTTTTTTTCCTTTTTTCTCTTTTTTTTTTTAAAGCCAAATCCACATTACAGAGAAAAATGGCAAGAAACTGTAATTGTAGAGGAGGGGAGCGAATGCAAAGAAGGGAGAGAAGGCAGCTGTATTGACCATCTGCTATACCGCTAAAAACACCCACTTAAGTATCTGTTTACAAATCAAGTTGCCTGTGTTAGTAGAAACAGAGGCTCTTGCTTCAGAAGTATCAGACGATTGGCTGCCAACATGCTGAGTTTATTAGGTAGCAGACTGGGTCTTTGTGAAAATGTGTGGTAGGAGGAATAAAACCAAACACTGTTCTTAACAAGGAAATACTGAGGAACATGTCAGAAAAACCAATGCCTGCAAGGAGATGCAAAGAGTGCCCACCCCTGAGCCAGTGGCCATTGCCAGAGGAATCCTAAGCTTTCTTAAACATAAGGTGTACTTTAAAAAATAATAATAATAATAAAAATGCACTCAGCTCCAGCTTTGTCTCTCTTGTTTACCAAGGACATCATCCAGGAATGCTGCACAGCCACAGAGACATTTCATGACTGGCTCACAGCATTCTTTCCAAAACTAGTATTCTTTCTTTAAAGTTCCCAGTTATTTTAATATTTCATAGAATCACAGAATGGTTATGTTTGGAAGGGTCCTTAAAGATCATCTAGTTCCAACCCCCTGCCATGGACATGGAAGTCTCCCACTAGACCACATTGCTCCAAGCTCCATCCAACCTGGCCTTCAAAGCTTCCAGGACGGGGCAGCCACAGGTTCTCTGGGCAACCTGGACCAGTGTCTCACCACCCTTACAGCAAAGAATTTTTTTTCTAAGATCTTGTCTAAGTATCACATCTTTCAGCTTGAAACCATTCCTCCTCATCCCATCACTCCCTGTCAAAAGTCACTCCCCAGCTTTCCTGTAGCCCCTTCAGAGTTTTAAAGATGTACTGATAACTGATTCATATTTCCATTTTCATCATCACTTAAGAAACAAGTGCAGGAAGATACAGCTGCATTTTGGGAAGTCTGCACACACAGCTGAGGCTGCCACAGTTTTGAAAATCAGGGGCTGTGGACTTCTGATGTAGCTACTTCTCAGATGATGCCCATAAGAGAACAGAAGTTGGGTCTCCAGGAACTACCTCCCCATCCCATTTCATCCTAAATAGTGTTTTGGGGTAACAACAATTTTAGGGTAATCCAGCAACAATGTCCTGAAGTCATATGGAAGAAACAAAGCTTTTATCTGATTACAGAATTCATGGGATAGGACTTTAAAAACAGAGAGTAGCACAGAGTTGCTGTAAGACTAACTGCACTGAACTCTCTTGTGTTTCTGGAATTCTATAAAATAGGAAGTCAGGTGCTTGCTGTGTTGGAAACATAATCAAAATAGTCAAAAAGTCCCAGGAGAAAGACATTTTAGGTTCTTGATATCAGCCAATGAACCTTTAAAAGTATTCCCGACCCCCACCTTGGCCACTGCTGGGCACACATGGCAACAAGTGAAAATGAGATGTATGACTAGCATTGATTTCATGAAACAGCAGCCATTTGCTTTCTCCTGAGGTGGCTGGTTGACAAGGACATCTTTGCCTCCTATGCACTGCTACCAGGACAGTCCCTTGGTTGCAATCTCTGACTCCAACTCTTTGTAAAATTAATACCAACCCGGGTATTCCCACAGTTGTGGACCAAAAAGTGGCCCTGATGTTCATGTCCAAGGCAGCCACGACCATTGTAAATCAAAGCTACTCCATCAAGGCCAGTCAACTTGTATTTCTTTAGATCCTTGGGAGATCTGGGTTGTGCTCCAGTTTAGGCATAAGCAGGGGTCAAAATGAGACTGTGAAAACATTGGTAGGGATACTTGGAAATATTAAGGCAGATGGCACAGCTCCATCCTAACTCCTGCCCACAGAAAGCCCTGGCAAACTCCTCTGAAGTTCTGGCTGACCTGTCTGCAGCAACTGCCTATTTCAGACCACATAAAATACCGGCCACATGCCAAGGACCTTGTCTCTGACAAATGGTCCCACCAGTAGCCTGTCACACCTCTTCAGGAAAGCCCTGCCTGGCTTTCCTCCCTTTTGGGGAGCTTTCTCTTCCTCAGGAGCCCAAGGAAGAAAAGCCCAGGCAGGAACACTGCTTTTTAAGCTCTAAGGATGGCAGTGAGGAGGCCAGCCCTCTCCTGCAGCCCATGGTAGGCTGGCAAGCCTGTGTGATAGCCAGATCCAGGTAGGTATGAGCCATTCATCTCCTGCAGGAGACAATAGTCCCTGTCTCTTTGAACCACTGCATTTTATGTGGGAGTGAAAAGAGCAGACACTGCCGATCAACTGTTAATGCTCACTCCAAAGATGAAAACATTTCACATTAAATCAGATCTTAGGGAACAGGATATTTTAAAAATTATTATTATTATTCTCTCTCTCTTTTTATTCTCTTTCCTTTTAATTCACTCCTTTATCTCCCAGGCCTTGATAGTGTCACTGACTGATGACTTCAGTGTTAAGTTGCCTCTGGTTAAATCAAACAGTGCTTCAAGCAATGAGTGTCTGGCTGGGAGCAGTTCAGGAGTGACAGGGGGAGAGGGAATAGGCTATGCTTCTTTGATGGGTTGAGGGAACCACACTCTTGGAGTGATGGAAAGAAGAAGAAAATATCCCTGTGCTGGTTATCCCCATTATCAACAGAGCTACACACAGTGAGGATTCAGATAATTTTGTCTGTGAGGTTGGTGCAGGGCAGGAGAGGTTGCTTCTAGGAACAAAGACTCATGAAAGTGGCAACATGTTCCATTTGGAATGAAGAGACGATCTTGTGCTTGTTCTTCTCAACCTGAAGCAGTAAATACGCATCAGAACAAAGCCCAAAGCCTCCTACTACGCAACCTCTCCCTCTGCAGTGGAAATGTTAGGCAGGGGGATTGTTTTGCTTGGTGGCAGCTGCCCCTACAGTGACTGAACCAGCACCGTCCAGCTGTGCACACAGGGGATCAGGGTGTAACACCAGGGCAGTACCAGCACTGAATGCATCGCCGTCACCAGTGCTGAACAGCAATGCAGCCACTTCAGGTTGCTCATGGAGGGCCAAATCTGAGCTGAGTTTTCCTCAAGGTCAGTGCCTGCCTTTGTTCACACCAGGTGAAGCTCCTTCAAAAGCCACTGCACTCCCCCGACTCCACTTTGTGCCACATCACGTTAGCATCAACGCCGCTCAGAGCAGCAAAGCTCCGCTCTTGATTAATGCAGCAGGGCTGTTCGTCCCCCTTATGCAGATGAACACTAAACACATTCTATGAGCAGCACTGGGAATCAGTCCCCCACTTCAAAGAAACACTTTAGCAAACAGAAAACACTGGATGTTGGAGTCCATCATGGGTTTCCCAGGGAGGGGTAGCAGCTGGTGGGGTTTAGTTTTCTCATTAACAGTCCCTAAAACTTCCAGACACCTGGCAAAGGGCATCTTTGCTTGCACAGTCTGACAAGGCAGTGCACAAATCCAACGCCTCCAGGACACATCCCACATCCCTGCTAGGAAATAAAATGGGCCACGGCCAGTTCTCTGAGGGCAAGCAGCATGGTACAGCTCACATCCATATGGCTGAACTCACCCATCCTCAAAAACAGGCTGGCATTGTGCTGGTTGGAAAGTGTCCATGCTAAACCCTCCAGCATGCCCATATATTGTCTGGGAGACAGTTGGTCTGGGCCAAAACTGGGTTTGGGATCATGGTAACAAATTAGTGGTATAGATGATGTGGGACCAGGATTCAGCCTTGTGCCCTTCTCCTGGTTGGTTTGTTAGTGCAAATATGGAGACATGGCCCTGGTGAGCTCTCAGAATGCACACACAAAGCATGAATGCAAGGACCCACCACCCTGGGCTGGCTTGGTTACACCCATGCACACCAAAGAGTGGTGGCACCTAAAATTTATAATTACAGGTAACTGATCTCCAGTGTCCAGGTGCTGGCAGTGTTTAATTCGCTAAGACAGACATACCCTCACTACCTCACATCCTCCATGTGCCCACCTCACTGCCTGCTGTTTCCCAGAAAAAAATCAGTGGAATCAGACTCATGAGCTCTTGCATCCTGCAGGATGTTGAAGGCACAAGCAATCATGTAATCCACACACACGGGCAGGGGCTCTGCCCATCCCAAGCTATCTTAATGCCAAAGAAATTACAGACGTGGCAAAATCGGAAAATCACAGACTCACTGGAGTTGAAGTGACCTCTAGAGATGACCCAGTCCAACCCTTCTGCTAAAGCAGGATTGCCTGGAGCACATTAGACAGGATTGCATCCAGGTGGGTTTTGATTATCTCCAGAGAAAATATGAGGAATATACTAGGATTGAATCCATGGCAAGAGCTGGAGTGTACCTGAAAGCCTGGCCCTGTTAGAGGCTGCTCTAGGATGCTGCAGGATGCTGGTGCAGCACAACACCCAGTCTCTGGTTTTCCATTGCAAAACCCAATTATTTCATAGGCACAAAAGACAAAAGAGCGGGAAGAGATCCAAAACCATAGGATCCCAGACTCGTTTGTGTTGGAAGGGACCTTAAGGATAATCTAGTTCCAACCCCCTGCCATGGACAGGAACACCTCCTACTACATCAGCTTTCTCCAAGCCCCATCCAACCCGGCCTTCAACACTGCCAGGGATGGGGCAGCCACAGCTTCCCTGGGCAGCCCGGTCCAGGGTCTCACCACCCTCACAGCAAAGAATTTCTTCCTAATGTCTCATCTTAATCTTCCCTCTTTCAGCTTAAAACCGTTCCACTTAACTCTGAGTAAAGCAATATTCCTCCTTCTGCTGTTGCCAAAACCAAGAAAAAAATATGCTTGAGTCTTAGCCTTCACCATCAACCTATTTACCATTATCTATAATACTGTATTATTTTGTGAACTGGGACAATGAGCTTGTAGGAAGAAGAGATTTTCTCTGTAATGGTTTTGACAATAGCAACCTCTCTGTACAGCCAAAGTTCTGGAGAGAAAAAAAATAATTTTTTGGGGAAAAAAAACAGCCAGCAGCAGCCTTATGCATTGACTTCAGAAATGGCCTTTTGACAGCTCTGATCCATAACTGTGCCCAGCCAAAACAAAAACCTTGCTGGCTGTTGGCTGAAGGCTCTTACGAGCATAGGTGCATTTTAAAAGGTTTCACCTGACTTTGACTTTGGACCAGGTGGATCTGCCTGCCTCTGAGAAAGATGGAGAGGGGAGATTTGCTAAGGCACATAGTGACAGGGCCTTATCACTCTCTACAGCTACCTGAAAGAAGGTCATAGAGATGTGGCTGTTGGTCTCTTCTCCCAAGTAACAAGTGATAGGACAAGAGAAAATGGCCTCAAGTTGTGCCAGGGGAGGATTAGATTGGATATTAACAACAATTTCTCCCCTCAAAGGGTTGTCAGACCCTGGCACAGGCTGCCCAGGGCAGTGGTGGAGTCCTCATCCTTGCAGGGTTTTAACAGACATGTAGATGTGGTGCTGAGGGACAGGGTTTAGTGGTTGCCTTGGCAGTGCTGGATTAACAGTTGAATGTGGTGATCTTAAAGGTCTTTTCCAACCAAAGCAATTCTATGGTTCTGTAACTTCTTGCTCCCATCCTCAGTCTCTCTGCAATGAGAGCTTCAGCTGTGTGAACAGTCCAGCTTGAGTTCTGTGGTCTTCTGCCCTGGCTCTGCAACTCATCTGAAAGGCTTCAAATCAATCCTAACGGGACATTTATTACTACAGCTTTCACGTTTGTATTTTTAACCTCCTTGAAGAGTTCCCAAGGATAGCCAGAGGAGGGATACTATTTTAAGTGCATGAAGCAGATGAAAAAAAAAGCCACAAAATTAGCACTTAGTGCATTTAACAGACTGGCAAGTGTTTGATCTGATCCTCAGGTTGGAAAGGGTTGGATTTCCTTGTCCAGAAGCCGAACAGCACCATCCTCCCAAATCAAATTTCAGCCTCCAGCATCACCACCTTGCAGGCTGTGGTTTCAGAGATGTTTTGAAGAGCTGGGAGCACGTGCCCACCCTCTATGTTAGGTGAACACAGACACGACCAGGGCGCAATTGCATTCACTTAATTAAGAGTGACGGGGCTAGAAAAGCTCCAGCATGGGCTGGCAAAACGTCAGCAAACCAGAACTGCAAAAGCATCCACTGGAAGGAGCTCAGGGACAGCCAAACAGCCCATGCAGAAAGGCGACGGGTGCTTTTTGCACGCCATCCTTTTCTGCCAGGTAAGTGCTGTCAACCCTACGGTGTTGGAAACAGCAAGAGGAGGTGAGAAGCATCCCCAGAGGCACCCTGGAGGTTTGGAGCTAAGCAGGGAATTGAATATGCTCCACCAGGCACTTCTAAATCTGAAGGCACTGCCTTGTGAGCAATATAAAATTAAGGACATTTAAGTGATAGGAAGTAACAGCCTCAGCCAGGCTACCTTACAACCTCCTGTAAAACCTCCTGTGTTGTCCTCCAATCTAGCTGGCAGTAGCTGTGCTGTGACAGAGGGTTATAAGCCAGGGAGTGGCAGAGGTTGTTTCATATCACCTGATAAAATAATTCCCTTTTCAGGTTCTCCTTCCTAGGTAGATTGACCACTTGCTGCTGACAGAGGCATTCTTTCTGCTCAGGTGTTTGGGTGCTACGCTGTGGCTTTTGGGTCTGAACTCTTGGAAACAGAGACTGCAATCCTCCCTTTCCAAAGGCTCTTCTTCATTTTCAAATTGATTTTGGTGCCGTTCCTAAAAATGTTTCACAGGAACTACTGGTACACCCACAAGTCCAACTCTACCAGCTTGGGATTCAGCTCCAGGTTATCTAAAAGGAGTTGCCAGCTGTAGGTATCTCCATTTCCACCATGGCCACAGGAGTCCTTGCCCATAGAGTCAGCAAGGTCTGGGAGAGTGGTTCAGCTCTCCCTAAAGCACACTAAAAGATGCTTCCTCCAGGACAGCTGGATAGTTCTCTCCAAGCTTTTCAGTGCTCAAGCCTCCTGCCCACAAGGAGGGATACAGCACTGACTGCGATGCCTCAAAATATTTCTCCTGAGTTTCAGCTGCTGGTTCAGAGGAAGGTTACTTAGTTCCTCCTTTCATCTCCTTGGAGGTGGTAGCTATCTTGGTGTGGTTTTAGCCATCACACGCTGTGATGAAAGGCCATTGCTAGGAGGGCAGAGCCATGGTCAGTGCCTGTGCACTGGTTCTGGATCAAGGGGAGAACCAAGTTCAACCTTTGGATTCTACCAATCACAGAATCATAGAACCATTCAGGTTAGAAAAGACCCTTGGGATCACTGAGTCCAACCATCATCCCTATTCTACAAAGTTCTCCCCTAAACCACATCCACCAACACCACATCCAAACAACCCTTAAACACATCCCAGGTCTCTTTGCAATGACCCAGCAAAGGGAGACCTCAACCCCCAGGCTCAATGCACAGCAGTCTCCTTGTTGGTATCTTCAAACTCATGGGGGAACACGGGGTGCTTCCAGCTGGCACCCCAAACCCCTTCCATGATCCCTCCAGCTGAGGAATTTGGGATGATCTGGGCATCCAGTCTCACCCTCTCCTGTTACAGAATCATAGAATAGTTTGGGTTGGAAGGCACCTTTAAAGGTCATCTAGTCCAACCGCCTTCTCTGGACCCTACCTCTGAACTCTGCCCAAATTCAGCCTGGACTCACTCTTGATGTACTAGGGAGAGCAGAAAAAGGTGCCATGTTCCCACAAGGTCTCCAAGATATGATGGGATCAACCTGGTCTCTACTAGAGACACTTCTGATCCCCTCTACTTCTTCCACTTCCATGCTGTATTTTCCACCTTACAATCAGTTCACACTTGGGTTTTCCTTCCTTTTTCTGCCATTTCTAAGACCAACTACTGCATCTTGGCAAAAATTATTGCAGTGAATCCCCAGGCTGCATCACTCCTCATAGCCCACCAGGCTTACCTGATGGCCCTCTGCTCCTCTCTCTACACCCAGACCCAAGGTGAGGTCTGAAGCCCAACCTCAGGTTTGTGGGGCTAACAGAAATAATGTCATTAATCTGAATTTGCAATATATCAATTTGCCTTTGTGTGAGGGTCACCCTCTCTAGCCAGCACATCCTTTTTAGCTTGTAACACAAAAGCTTTTTGCAGCCCAGCAGGGTGGCAGTGACAATATCTGTGAGAAGATGCCAAAGAGCAAAAACAGTGGCAGCAGCCTCTCTGGGAAGTGTCTGGTTTCATCATCTCTCCTGGAATGGTGCAAGTGCAAGTGACTCCATAGAAGAGCAGGGCTGGAGCCTCCTGTTCTTCATTTTAGGGAAATCTGAACTTGGGCAGATACTTCACATCCCAACTTTTCTGTCTTGGAAAAGCAGGAGTGCTCACCCTCAGCTCCTGGAGCACACAGATTTTATCAGAAAAAAATATTTTCCAAGCAGGGATCTTTAGGAAATGGATACTTGATGAAAAGATATCCCCTTCCTTTCCCTCCCAATTATTTTTTAAGTACTATAGACATGAAATAAAACATTTTTATTAAAATGTCGGCAAGCAAACAAAAAATATAAGAGATATTCCAGGCTGAAGCCAAAATCAACTCTGAAAAATTACTAAAGCAGAAGAGTTAACCCCCAGACAGTAATTTCTTTCCTAGGGAGACAGCAAAGCCTCTAGAGCTCCCTGTGCAGAGGGACTACTGCAAAGCCTGGCATTATTTTATGCTATTGTTTTATTGTTTTCATTTCAGAGCAGTAACAGCCCTTCTCTAAGACTGCAGATTGGATTTGTCCTTATAATATGGCCTTTTTGTAGCCTACAAGTAGTGGAAAAAGGACAAACTCTGGCAGCAAATGGACAAGATCTCTGGCTTTCTCCAGGTGAAAAGTCAGGTTTTATCCAGCCTCCGCTCTGAGCTGCTCTGGACACAAGAGCACAGTGAGTTCCACTTATCTGCTGTGATCTGCCATTTCCAGAGCTCCTACTGTGAACCCAGGTCAAAACCCTGACGTATTTTTTCTTTTCTTGCAATGGTTGAGCAATCCCTCTTCACTCTCCAGAAACAGAAAGAGCCTCTTCACTTGCTTGACCACTACAGCCCCCACACAGATTCCCTGCAGATGCCCACAGCCTTTCTGACCTTCTTGTGTGTGACCCATTCCCATGCCTGGCGAGGATGACCCTTAGGAATCACAGAATGGTTTGGGTTGGAAGGGACCTTAAAGATCATCTAGTTCCAACCCCCTGCCATAGGCAGGGAGAACTTCCTCCC
>NW_009953979.1:3121695-3129805 GCF_000747805.2 Chaetura pelagica
CCTTCAACACTTCCAGGGATAGGGCAGCCACAGCTGCTCTGCGCAACCTGGGCCAAGGTCTCACCACCCTCACAGCAAAGAATTTCTTCCTCAGATCTCATCTCAATCTCCCCTCTTGCAGCCTAAAACTGTTCCCCCTCATCCTGTTTCGGTACGTAGGAAGCATGAAGCATGATAACCTTCCCAAACAAACTACCTGGACCTGCAGTGTCCAGCAAATCCTTACACAAGGAGCACATCAGTAGGTACATCAATCAGACAACCCTTTCTTCCAGCAGGCACATGAGTGAACGAACACCTCGGTTATGGCTCAGAGTTTCACTGCACTTGACCTTATGAGTCCAGTGCTTTCTATGAAGGAGTTTAATCCAATTAGCACACTCATGGGCTTTTCAGCCAGGCTACTAACTGACCCACTGATGAAGGATGTTTAAAGGTAGCACAGGACACTGGAGTTCAAATCCACTATTCTCTATTGCTTTCTATCGGCAGTCCAAAAAAAGAACATCAGTTATCCCAGCAGAGGTGGCATTTGTTGCAAAAACTTCCCACCATTTGTTTTTGCAGGTTTAAAGGCTGTTATTCTTCAGGCTTTCAAAGTATGCTCAGGCAGGGATGCATGCTGCTCATAAAACAAGGAGAAATCACATCCATAAAGTGAGGGAATCTTGTACTGGGATCAAAACACAACAAGAGGACAAATGGCCTCTTGTTTGCTTGATAACCCACTGGAGAAGCTGCTTTGAAGGTTGCAGAAGACTTGTTCTCACATGGGTCAAAGCCAGGTGTTGTTTTTTTTGTTTTGAGGGAGGGGCTGGACAAACATGCAGTGTCGGACAAAGCAATATTCATGGATCATTCATGACCTTGACCATACCAGTTCTCAATTCTATGCTCTGTCTCTGGAACTAGACTTACAGAATCATAGAACCATCCCGGTTGGAAAAGACCTTGAAGATCATCAAGTCTAATCATAACCTAAATCCCCCTACCATAACCTAATCTACCCATTCAGTGCTTAAGTCATGTCCCTAAGCACCACATCTATATTTCTTGTAAACATTTCCAAGGATGGTAACGCTACCACCTCCCTGGGTAGCCTGTTCCACTGTCCAACCACTCTTTAGGCAACAAAATTCTTTCTAATATCCAGTCTAAACCTCCCCTGGCACAATTTCAGGCCATTTCCTCTGGTCCTGTCATTATTCACTTGAGAGCAGAGGCCAACTCCCACCTCCCTACAGCCTCCTTTCAGGTAGCTGTACAGAGCAATCAAGCCTCCTCTCAGCCTCCTCTTCTTCAAACTAAACAATCCCAGTTCCCTCAGCCTCTTCTCATAGGGCTTATTCTCCAGACCTTTCACCAGCTTGGTAGCTCCAGCACCTCAATGTCCTTCCTGAAGTGAGAGGCCCAGAACTGCACACAGTACTTGATGTGTGACCTCTCCAGTGCCAAGTACAGGGATACAATCACCTCTCTACTCCTGCTGGCCACACTATTCCTGATGCACGCCAGGATGCTGGTGAGCAAGAAAAGGAAGCAGCAGGGAGGGGAGACAGAATCTCAGAAAGAACTAAGGAAATTTAGAGGGAATTACCAAGGCCAAATAGCTACAGAAATGGGCAGATGGGGAAAAAAAATCCTGGTTCCCAGTCCTTTTGCTCAGAGGGTAACAGGGAGGATGCCTGTTGAAGCTGGGGTGGGCAGGGGTACCTAGAGCTCTCATCCTTCTCCAGGGTACCTTGGAGCTGCAGGGAAAAAAAAAGTTAAAAAAAAAAGGAAAAAAAAAGGAGACAAACCATCCAGAGACCCTGCTGAAATTAGAAACTTAACAATGAACACGCTCAACGTACAACTTGCCCGTCTCTGTAGTCATGGAGACAGCTACAAATCTGTGTCAGCCAAAATCCACTCTCCAGTTCCTCAAATTGAAACGATAAAGGAGGGAGTGAGGGCTGGGAGGCGGGAAGGGGGAATTCCTCTGCACTGCTTGGCTTTGATGTGCATCACGTTTAAAGGCACAGGGGATTCTCTGAGCCTGATGCCAGATAAAGCGCGGCTGTGCAGCAGCTGATGTGTGCTGGCCACCCTTCCCTCCAGGGGAGCATCCCTCCAGCCTCCCTAACGGATGTGTCGGAATGTCTTGGTGCTGGGGATGAACTCAGTGGCATTCCCAGGAGGCTACAGAGCATCAGCATCATTCCTGGAGGTAGTGGGGTGAGGCAGCAGCTAAGAGGGGATGGAAGGATCAGGATAGTTGGGAAACAAGGATCCGAGGGATCGGTGCAGGGCTTTGGAGGGGAGGCACCCAGGAAAGATGCTGGTAGTGTCTGCACAGCAAAAAGGGCAGTCAGAGAGGAATTTCCTGGTGCCAGGATGGCAGGGGAGAAGATGAAGCAGGAAGAGTGGGATCAGAGACTTGTTTCTCCTGGGCTTAGAGGTCACAGCCAGGATTTAGGGCACTGGAACAAGCTCCTCAGGGAAGTGATCACAGCACCAAGCCTACCTGAGTTCAAGAAATGTTTGGATGATGCTCTCAGGCACATGGTGTGATTCTAGGGGTGCCCTAAAGGAGTGGGTCCCTTGCAACTCAGCATATTCTATGATTCTATGAACAACATACCCCAAGTTAGGCAGATTGCTGGCTGGCTCTGTCTGAAAAGCAGCAAAACCACAGTTTCTTGGACAAGACTTACAGCCTCTTGGACTTACAAGGAGGTACACAAATGAGTAGGGTGGCATATGGAACCTGTGATTATGCAGAAAGGTCATTCATTCCCTGCTCCACCATGTTCCCACTAATATTACAAGATTTTGAATGGAGAAGGTTGAAAGGCAAGAAGTTATCCAGCAGAGGAAGACACTTGGAGAACTACCTCTTGGCCATGGATGCAAAACAGAAACACACCACACAGCACCTGTAATAACAGAATGACCTACAACTCCTAATTCATTAATCACTTCTATGGAATAAGCCTTATTCAACAGGGGTGAAATTACCACTGCAATGCACTGTCAAATAGCTTATCATTTGATTAAGGTCTAAAATGTGCATGGAGGGTTTATTGGAATGGTCTCATTTGCTGCAATGCAATTAATTAGAGATACATTCCCAGACAGGTATATTTTTAATGCTATCTGATCAGTTTTCAAAAAAGAGGATGAGACAGGAAGAAAAAAGGCCAATTGTAACTCACTTTAAATCAGGAGTTTAAATGCATCAGTGGAACTCCTCTTTCTAGAGCACAGAGGTTCTGCTCTTCCTTTCTAAGAAAAAAACTGTCAGAAAACACTTTTGCTGAATCTTGGATTTCCCTCATCAGTGAAGTGGAGCTGAAAGCAGCACTTGGACTGGGAGGAAAAAAGCAAACCTGAACACCTGAAGGAGCCTGTTGACCAGAAATACATGAATTCCCCACTATGACTAATAAGCAAGGCTCTACTTGTGATGTGAACTGCAGTAACGCTCCAATTAATTTGTTCTTATTTGCAAAGCCATTGAAAGAGGGAAAGCATTAAATATAGATGCTAAATAAAAGGGAATAAATAGCAACCAACACTTATCTCTCCAGGTTTGAGGCCCTGTCATCAGGGACATCCACGCAGTGCCCAGAGCAGACTCCTTAACTAAGACCCGTAAGTGCATTATTAATTTTTCAGAAGCATCTACTAGACCTAATGAAGACTCAGTTATGCTATTCATGTGGACTCCCCACTCAGAATAGCTTTAAAATCTCCAGTCTCATGGCTGATTAGACTCACAGGATGGTTTGGGCACAGACCAGTTACCACCCTCTGCAGCCCCAAGTCCTCCTGCTGCCCATTTTCATGTTTCCAAAGTGATGGTGCCTGCCCATGGTGAATCTGACAGCCATCACCCATCCTGCCTCTCCCAGTCTTGGTTCTTCTCTAAATAGTTTTATTTTTTAGTCCTCTTGCTGCCAATGAGCTTCTTTGGGCAGCCTGGGCCAGTGTCTACCAACCCTAACACTAAAGAATTTCTTCCTAATGTCTAATCTAAATTTACGCTCTTTTGTTTCAAGACACCTTCACCTCCTTCCCTTGTGAATGGCTATCTCCTACAGTAGTCTGCAGTTATGGGTTGACCTCCAGAGAAGATATCAGCTTCCTGAAATCCCTCCCCCAAGTGCCTCTCATGAAGGCCAACGGGTTTCCAAATTGGTCCATCCATTCCTCACTCACACCACCCACTGTTACCTCATCCCCCATGATGATCAGAGGGGCAGTATTTAAAAAAAAAAACCCTCTTTGCATGTCACCCCATGATCTCCAGGTGTCGAGGAGACAGGTTTATAATCTGTGCAGTCAGCTGGTGTGTCCCCTTGGGTTAGTAATACATCAATTATCCCTATTTTTAGGCTTGAGGGTAAAGTCCTTTAGTCTACAACAGAGGCAAACAGCTCCCAAAGAAAAGGCATGAATGTATCTTTATATTCCAGTCTTTGTTTAGCTCCATGAGAGATCCATCAAGAACCAGAAGCCTACCAATTTCCAAAGCCTGGAGTATTTCCAGGATTAAGTTCTGCTCCAACCCAGCTGTTTCATCCCCCTTCTTTTTCTTTCCCTGTTCTCTTTTATCTGTGGGAGTTCATTTGCCTCAAAGTACCTCCTTGTACTTTGTTGAGCTTGTGCCGTTATTATCCTCTAAGCAGAAATTCTTGTGTAGAAGGTTTAAAACGCATTATGTATTTCTTAATTTGTGGCTTCATCCCCATTGTTATTAGCAGCCAGAAAAAGACATCTTATTAGTACTTCCTCTGTTATTAAGCCTGGAAGCTCATAACTTCCTTGTCGACCTGCCCCCAAGACTTCCCCAAGACTCCTTGTGCAGACCTTAATCTTCAAGTCATTATAATTTATCTGCACGTGTTGTGAACTCTGTGCTGGACACCACAAGACAGAGACCACTGTGATGGACAAACAGGGACAACATCAAGTAGAGCTGGAAAACCTCTGGATGATACTTGATACTCTTCAGGTCCTTCTTCTTGATACATTGCTACCAAGACACAGGATTTGGGAGTGTTATGCAATTAACTTCCTAAACTCAGGTGTCAAAGCCACAAGGAGCTTTCTCGTGCCTTCACCTTTCTTCTGTGATATCATTTTGCCTTTCAACAGCAAAAAGCAAACCAAAGAGTCTTTTGAGCCATTCTCCCACTTGGCTGTCCTTGCTTTATTTCCCAAGCCTGTCTGACAGGACAGCTCACAGCAGAAACAGAGCAGCAGCTGCTACAAAGTCGGGACTTCAAGTGGTTTTGGACATCCACTCTCAAATGTAGCGTAGGTTGGGGGACAACGATGGGACACGAGAGCCCGGAGGCATTGTTGTTTCTATTCTGAGACAAGCTGTGAAGGAGGACAGGAGAGCAGGAGGGTCAGTGGTTGGAAGTGTCCTGGGACATGTGCCTCAAAGTGGGATGAGTAACTCACTGCCAAGTTGCTTTGTCTCTGTTAAATATACCTACAGGTGTGTTCACTCACAGAGGCATCACCTAATGCAGTTCTCTTCTAGGATTACACTGGATTCAGGACTGCAGGCTTTTAAGGAAAGCAAGATCACAGATTCTCTAGGCTGCAGGATAGTGGCTGCCCAATGGTCATCTCTTGTGCTTTGTGACTCCACACCCTCCAGGCACTAAAACGGGGAACAGCTGAAGGGAATGCGTGGTACAAAACACATCCCAGGGTGATGTGCTTCTCAACAGTGAGTGCTTCACAAACACTTAGAATCACAGAATCATATAATTTTTTTGGTTGGATAAGAACTTTCAGATCAAGTTCAACTGTTAATCCAGCACTGCCAAGGCCACTACTAAACCATGTCCCTCAGCACCACATCTACATGGCTTTGAAACCCCTCCAGGGATGGGGACTTCACCACTGCCCTGGGCAGCCTGGGCCAGGGTCTGACAAGCCTTTCAGGGAAGAAACTGTTCCCTATATCGAGCCTAAAACTCCCCTGGCACAACTTGAGGCCATTTTCTCTTACCCTATTAGGCCACTTAACTAAAAAGAGGGAAGTGATGCTGAGATGGGGAACAACTTTTGGGGATCACATCCATTTGAAATACATCTTTTTATTAAAGAAAACACCAACAAAACCTTGCAATGGGAAACAGTTTATTTCAAGTGAGGAATAAAGCTTGATACGACCACAATGAGTACTACATAAGTAAGGAAGAAAAAGAGGACAGATAGGGACAGGCTGAGAGAGGAAGCTTTGCTGATGTCAGGGAATTGCCATGTGCAAGCTGTCTGTCAAAATAAATCACACAAGACCTTCATCCTGCTTGCTCTACCCCACTCTTGATGTGAATTTCAGTTCAGGTCCTCAAAGCTATTCAGGAGTCTACTTGCAGAGGGAGCTGGTTGTCTGAATGTGTCACTCTTCATGCTCAGGTGCCCAGTTCTGCAAATTCAGAACAATCTTCTCTCATGTGTCCAGGCAGGACCTTCTAGGAGATACTATAACCAATGAACATCATGAAGAGGCTCATATGGTAAAGCATTACACCATTAAGACCCCCTCTGTAAGCACTGGCAGTGTTTGCTATCACAGCTCTTGGGTAGGATTCATACTGTGAGAGTGGAGGGACAATGGCCCAGGTTTCCCGGAGCAGCTGTGGCTGCCCCATCCCTGGCAGTGTTCAAGGGCAGGCTGGATGGGGCTTGGAGCAACCTCATCTAGTGGAAGCTGTTTCTACCCCTGGGAGAGGGGTTGGAACTAGATTATATTTAAGGTCCTTTCCAACCCAAACCATTCTGTGATTCTATGATCTAAACTAAATGTGAATGTTTCCATCACTGAAAACATCTGTGGAGATCTTCCCAATACCAAAGCTTTGTGACATCTCCTTTATTACATGACCCTGAACACAGATTATTCACCAAGTCATACTTAAGAAGACCAACTACTAGCCCTCTCCTTCCTATCTCTAAAAACCTGTAGATGGAGTTATTTAACACTACTATAAAAGTAACATCCAGACTGCCCTGCTGTGCCAGACACAGCACAAACATCTAGCAGACAACAGATCTTGTCCCCAGAAACATAGCAGGAGGTTACTGGGCAGCCAAATCCTAGATCCATATGTCCCAGGACCCAGTGAAGTATTTAATCCTCTGTGCAATGCTGATTCTCCCAGAAACATGGAACAAGATATTCCTGCCTGCAGACTCACCCAGCAGGAACTTGTAGTGCAAGAAAATGTAATGCCAAGCCTGGAATTTTGCAGTGACACAGGAAAAATCACATGCTGCACCTGAGCTGCATGAGTGGCACTGTTAAATGGAATATTAGCATTCATTAAAAAAAAAAAAAAGGCAAACCAGCCCTTTTAGTGGAAATACTTTCTGGTACAGAAGGAAAGAGGAGGTCACGCTGGTGCTCAGCCACCTCTGCACTCACAGCTCTGTTTGAATTTAGAGTTGGTAGGAAAACAGACTCCCACCTGGGGCTTCCTACACATCCTACCCTTGTGGTGAGACTCAACAGCAGTTTCTGAGGCCCCAGTGGGTCTGCCCCACACACAGAGATATCAGGAGGTACATGGATCTTGCAGGCTGCTCCTGGTTTTGCATCAACAACCACATCTCAGTGGTGGCCTGTAACTGCCACCTAAATCCATCATGGATTTAGATTTTAGATCATGTCTTGTGGATGGGACTTGACCAAAGTAAGCAGGTATCATTCCCAGAGAGGGTTGTAGCCCATTGAACCACAGGTGCCCATGTCAGTCTCCTCTCCAGGAGGAGATACCTGCATGCAGCCAGTGAAGGCTTCTGGGGTTTCCTTCCCTGGAGCAAACTTCTATGTGTAGGTGCAGAAGAACACCATCCTACCCTGGCTGGCTGTTCACCTCTTTTCTAACTTTACTTGACTCCTAAATTCACACACAGCTCGATCTACAGGAGGTTTCCCCAGCTGATCCACTCCTTGCCTGCCTGTCCACAGGGATGCCTCATTCAAGACGGTGGCAGTAGCTGGGTGGGCAGCAGGGCAAACATATGACATGATGGTTGTGAGGGCAGCCAGTGCCTTGTTGTACCTGATGGCATCTCTTCACAGAAAACAAACACTGTGGTG
>NW_009953979.1:3129835-3140651 GCF_000747805.2 Chaetura pelagica
GCAAAAGCAACTGCAGCAAAAGCAATGGGCTCAGCAAAGGTGGGAGCGGGTTGGTGCCGGATTCCCATGGGGTTTCACTGAATGATGGGTCTCAAATTGCATTAGATAGTGATATTCTCCCCAGAGGCCTCAGAATGAGAAAATCCTGTGAATGAAGGGACCACTGGGACCAAAATCCACCTGGCAGCTCACCGACTGCCAGTCGTGTTCTGGCCTTGGCTCTGGCTGTCACACATTGCCAGAAGAGCTGCTGGATCTTGGGCTTCATGTGTGCTTGCCTGTATTGATGCTCCAGAGTTGCAATGAAGCACATGCTTTCTTAGAATCATAGAACGTTTTGGGTTGGAAGAAACCTTAAAGACCATCTACTCCCAACCCCCCTGCCATGGGCAGGGACACCTCCCACCAGACCAGGTTGCTCCAAGCCCCATCCAACCCAGCCTGGAACACCTCCAGGGATGGGGCAGCCATAGCTTCTCTGGGCAACCTGGGCCAGTGTCTCACCACCCTCACAGGAAATAATTTCATCCTAATGTCTAACCTAAATCTCCCCTTTTTCAGTTTAAAGCCATTCCCCCTCATCCTATCACTCTCTGCCTGAGTCAAAAGTCCCTCCCTAGCTTTCCTGTAGCACTTCAGGTACTGGCAGGTGCTCTAAGGTCTGCCTGGAGCCCTTATATTCTTGGGCAATACCAACAAAAATCTCCATGCTGTTCTCTCACTGCAGAAGATAAAATGTGCACATCAGGTTTCTGGCAAAATATGAAGTTGCCTCATTTGCCCACTGCTTCCCATTCTCTTCCAACCTTATCTGGTGACTGCTAAGGCCCAACATAATCCAACATCTAACAAAGGTATCAGAGATGTTACCAAGCTGTGAGAAGGACTTTGGGGCTGCTACTGCTCTCCTCTTAGAAGCTGAGCAACCTGGCTCACTGCTGCAAGGCCGCCGTGGCTTGTCCTCTTCAGCAGACAAGAAGTGCTTGAGGTTTACCACAGGCAGTGCAGTTGGGTTTGATGTGCCATCTGGAAAGCTGTCAGGCCTCTTCTCTCAGCAGTGAGAGAGAAAGTTGGGGTTTTTTTCACCAGTTTTAAGCCCCACATGCTCTCATGTCTTCATCTGCTTGACTAAAGCCATGGGGTTGCGAATCAAAGGCGCTGCACAAGATGACACCAGAACATTTTACCCTCTGCCACCTTGGCCAGTACTCACTGTTAGTTCTCTTAGATGTCAGAAGCCTTTGAAAGTCTCCCCCCAGGAACATGTGTTTATTTCTTTATTTGAAAAGGCAGCACATGGAAAGGCACGCAGTGAGGAATGGATATCTAGACCAGCCTCTAGAAGTCCCCTAGCAGTGGCACGTGTTGCAAGAGGTGCTTCAATGGGGGCTACACACCTCCCCAAGCTGCTCTACACCCTTTGCAGCTCTTGGCCACAGCCAGGTGGACTCTGAGCATAGTATATTTGGGGTCCCTGAACACTGAGAAGATCCCAGCTATTACCACCGCTAAGGAAGTAACAAGAAGCTTCTTTATGAAGCTGGATCACAGCATTGGTGGCTTCCTGTGGCCCAGATTATCTCACAGCACCATCAGAAGGGACAACAGGTCTGGAGGCCATCTCAAAGCCCATAGGGATTTTGCAAAGAGAAGCCTGCCTGTTTTTGAGGGGAGAGAAATTTTCCTGCCCACACAAAGAAAGAGTGCTGCAGAATTCTTTGAAAGCTGTTAAACTCCCCGCCTGGGAATTTCTCCCCAGGTTTGAGTTTTTCTCCTTTGTAAACAAAAAGCACATTTTTGTGACCATGGAACCACACAACAGGACTATTCTCACATCAAAAGGTTTCAAAGCTCACTTAAAAAAAGGTTTGTTCAGTAATCACATTTGTAGTTTGCAAAGCATTTACAGTGAAGAAAGTGTGAAGTCTTTATAGAGAGCAAAAGACATTCACTGAGAACACACTTCATACAGCAGGATGGGCTGACATCTACCCCTGACTTCTAACATGAGTTGGCCTGTCCCCTCTCTCCATTTCAGACCACAACCAGCTTCTTATGGGCAGAAACACCAGCTCCCACCACCACTGCTCACCTTCCATGGGTTCTGCAGACCTCTCCCTGCAAAATCATAGAAACACAGAATCACAAAACTATTCAGGTTGGAAAAGACCCTTGGGATCACTGAGTCCAACCATCAACCAACTACTCTACAAAGTTCTCCCCTAAATCATATTCACCAACACCACATCAGCTCAAACCCTTCTCACCAACTCTTCATTGCTTCTCCTATCACCAAAGCTACTTGTCTTGAAGCACTTGCTCTGTGCCATTAAGGATGAGGTGCAAGTACACACTTGTCTAGCTGGAAAAGACACGCTACCTTTCTGAAATGGAAGTTTTTGCTGTAAACTTACCTTGAGCTCCTGGTGCTATTAACTCAAGTGCTTCTACACACAAATAATCTCCTTAGTCAAAAGTGAAGGTGTTTTGAAACTGATTTGACTGGCAGGGCTGAGGCTTGCTGAGGACCTGGGGGAGAACAGCCCCTCACTGCTACAAGCTCTGCTGTGGGCTGTGGAAAAGGGAACTGCCAAACTTCGGGGTCATTTCACAATCCATCCCGCAAGTATCTGCACTGTGTCCCTGCTGACACTGTTAAAACCATCAGATCTTGCAGCTGGACTAGATGATTGTTGTAGGTCCCCTCCAACTGGAACTACTCTATTCTGATGTAAAAATCCAGTCTCAGGTTACCTTGAACTGGATCAAGATTTCCACAACTCACTGAGTCAAAGCCCTGACCCAGCAGGAACTCACTGCAAAGGTTTGAATTTATTAAACAACAGCACAGCTTCATGTCCATCACCCTCCCACAGACACACAACAATAACACAACTACTGCACCCTTGGCTAATCTGACCGGACTAGCACATTTTCACAGAGACTCTGGAGCTTGGCCAAGAATAGCACCTCAAGAACAAGTGACCCCCAAAAGTTCTATCAGAAAGCCAAGAGATACCAACCTGACCATGGGAGGTCAGCTCTGTCCACTCCAGAAAGATGCCCACAGCTCAGTTCCCAAGGACCCAATTGCCACCACCACCAACAGGCACGTAGCACAATGCATTTTTGGCAACAAGGTTTCTGGATGAGACACAGCCTCAGGAGATGCTCAGGAGGGCTTCAAAAAGCCACGTGCTGAAATGAACCTCTGGAGGTCTTGCACCTCACAGGGATTGATGTGCTTCAGCCTCTGCTGGTGCAATTCCTCATGCTGCACATTCACAGACACACCTCTCCCACTGTTCAAGTCAAGGAGCTGAGGTGTTGCCTCTGGCAGAGGGACAGGCACTGAGACAGTAACATCTTAAACCACCACATCAGGATGCACCAGCCCTTGCCCCCAAGAGTCAAAGAAACAAACACATGGATAGCTAAGTAGCATCTTATGAACATTCCCAAATAATCAAATTTTGTTCTGTTCTGGAAGCTACCACTTTTTATTGCATGTTAGATTTTCATTCTCCCTGGCCACACATGTGGCTCAAGACTACACATGGGGAAAAGAAACATATTCCTGCAGAATCAGTCGAGAAACAGCCTTGATCCCAGCACGACAATCTCACAGCATCCCTGTCCTGCTCTGTGTATTCCTATTTTATGCAGATCCAGCCTGAATCCCAATGTCTACATATGCTTCTACAAATGCTGTGTTTCTCATATAGGGTCTGCTATACACTGGAGTCTTGCTGTAGAAATCAGGGAAGGCAGCTCCAAATGGCACAGGAGAATTATTACACCTTAAAAGCCTGTGAGTAACCAGGAGAGTCATTCAGTTCAGAAAAGAGGCTAGTATTTAGGTTGCAGATGGAGCAAAATATCAAGAGGACTGTTCAAACCACTGCTGTTTGAACAACTAACTACAGGCAGCTTTAGTAAACATTGTACCTTAAAGGAGCCCTTTTGCTGCACACAGAAAGACTCTGATGTCAGTCTGATAGTGACTGGTCATCTGGACTCCTCTACTCATGCTTTCCAACCACCCTGGTCCTCTTGTAAAGGGGAGATGCTCACAGGGAACCAAGGCTGGCTGGAACTCTTGATGCAGAAATATTCTGCTGTAAACCTCAGATAGGATTCCTCGCCAGCTCAGTAATGGAACAAATTGAGGCTCAGGTTTTACACAAAACATACAATAACCTTTCAGTGACCTTAGCCTTCCTCTCCTATTGTCTCCCTATTTCTCTTCCCAGCCTTTGCAGAAGGAGCAACATGCTTGACGAGAAGCTCTATAAGCACAAGGGGGGGGGTGTCCTGGCCACCATAAAACAGCATCTTGGTCTTGTTAGCTCCAGCCATTATTAATTGGCCAAACTTGTGTGCCTGAAATACCTTTATTTGTTCCCATGGGCACCAGATGTGGTGGTACAGCACTGAATTTAAGAGCTGTCAACTCCAGCCTCGGCACCACGCAGCTTTTTCATTATGGTCTCACTCACTGGAGTTGTCTAAAGATATTTCCTGGTCATCCAAAGTTCCCTGTGGCTCAGAGTGATATCAGAGAGGCAGACAAGGGAAAACTTCAGGCTCCAAGTGTATACAAAATGCACAGCTGGAGAGCTTGCTGCATGCCTGCCCCATCCTGGAGGTCTCTACCTTTACTGCAAGCCCTCATTGGCTCAAAGAAGCTGGTGAGGACATGGGAGACTCCCGAGCACACAACCTGCAGTGGCAGCTCTTACCCACCTTGATCTTTTCCAGTCAGAGTTCAAACTGAACTGGACTGAACTGCCTGATGCTGTTAAACAACCTCCCCAGCTCACGTGTGCTCCATGTGGGCAGCACATGGCTGGGTCCTGGGGGCAGGAAACATTAATAGTGCTGAGCCTGTGCCTAAGGGGACTGAAGGGAGACTTAAGGAGGAGTGTGAAGAGGAAGATGTGGTTTAAAGGCCAGTAGCTTGGTCAACACATTATTTTACATTTTTAAAACAGAAGAGCAAAATGGACTGCCACTGTCCCTTCTGCAATTTCTGAGGGAGGTAGGATCTGCTCCTGGAGGGGCTGGTGCTGCCAACACATCCTTCATTACCCACCAGTGCCTAACGAGGCTTCAGCACCTCTCTGGAGAACACCAGTTATTACAAGGGCTCATTTGGAGGAGTAATGATAGAGCAGACATTGGACCACACTGCACTTGGATAAGCAAACCCCAAAGGCTGCTAGTGCTTGCACTCTAAAAACCACAGGAGAAGCCTCAGATGAAAAGGGCTGTATGCAGGCACAAGCAGTAACTTTTCTTCCCTGGGCAGGTGACTGTGGGTTGTTCAATGCACTGCACGCGTTGGAGGGAAGACTGAGCATCCCCTCAGCAGCAACCAGCTTCACACCAGTGAGCCTAAACCCAGATTTCTAAATTCATACCAAGGGATGGAAAGAACAGCATCCCAAGTTTTGAAAGCACCATGGCCTCACTCTCTTATTTAATTGAACTAAACACCAGGGTCAGTTTAGAGCATATTATTCAGTTTTAATACTTTCCAAGACTGATTTTTTTTCTTTTCAGTTGTAACTCCACCTTTGGGATTAGTGATTTTATTTTATGATGGGATATTGGGAGTAGGCAGCCAACCCTTTTTTTTTTTTTTTTCTTTTTTTCCCAAGCCAGTATTCCAAGGAATAGATTAAATCATTAATTACACACAAGCACGGGAAACACTGGAAACTCTTAGCCACTATCCTATGAAAAGAATGCCAATGCAAACACTGTAATAAAATATTCTTCACTGAAATCAACACTAATTTTCCAAGGCAATCAAATCCATTCCTGTGATCCCTCCTCCTAGGGAAAACAGCCAGCACAGCTAAATTCAGATCTGTGTGGCTCCATGCTTACATTTGGCTCAGACACGCTGCAAATCAATGTCTCCAGAAAGGTTTGCTAAGGAAAAATTCCCAACGGGCAACATTTGCTACAGCACATGGCACCTCTCCCAACAAAGCTGTAGAGTATGATGCTGCCTTCATCTGGGGCTCCAGAAAGGCTAAAACATCAAATTACAAACTTGCTGAGGCCGCCTTGGCCACTATTTGGAGATGGCTCTGTGTTGTCCAAGGGGGAAGTCTCCAAAGAGAGCTCAGCCAAGAGGAACACCTCTAAATGCTCCCAGCTCAGGTGAAAAACTGTATCCCATGCTGCAGCCCCAGCAGCGTGACCAGCAGGGTGAGGGAGGGGATTGTCCCCCTCTACTGCACTCTGGCGAGATCCCCCCTGCAGTGCTGGGTCCAGTGCTGGGGTCCCCAACACAAGAAGGACATGGAGCTGTTGGAGCAATTCCAGAAGTTACAAGGATGCTCAGAGGGCTGGAGCAGCTCTGCAATGGTGACAGGCTGAGACAGCTGAGGTGGTTCAGACTGGAGAAGGCCCCGGGGAGACCCTATTGCAGCCTTTCAAAACTTTAAGGGGCCTATGAAAAAGATGTGGACAAACTTTTTAGCAAGGCCGGTAGTGATAGGACAAGGGGTTTATTTAACTGTTCCGTGATTCTATGATTCTAAATGTTGATGCTCCACCAGGAGGCCAGAAAAAGCACCAAGTCAATGCCTCCTCCTTCCTAACCAACCTACAGAGACGGGAAAAGGATGTGATGTTAGAAAGGGCTGGAGCAGGTCTGACTAATAACCCAGCCAGCATCAGAAAAGCAGGAGGAGAGGACATATGACATAGAATCGTAGAATGGTGTGGGTTAGAAGGTGCCTTTAAAGGTCAACTAGTCCAATCCCCCTCCATTGAGCAGGTACATCTCCAACTAGGTCAGGTTGCTCAGAGCCCTGCCCAACTTGGTCTGGAATATTTCCAGGGAGTGGCATCTCCCACTTATCTGGGCGATCTGTGCCAGACTGTCCTTTCCCACCTATTCCCAGTTTGTGGTTTGCCCATGTCAAGAGCTGTGCTCATTTTTCACACACGTACTCCTGTTTCAAGAAGACTGTTGAAACCTCTCTTTGGTGGCCCCTAAATCTTCTAGAGTAAGACAGTGAATAAATGTTCCATCCAGGTATTTTACAGTGGGTGTGTACCCTTCATCATTTCTTTAGGAATCCTGCAGCATGCCGCAGGTAGTGGATTTCAACACTGACACTTGAGAAATACTTAAATACTCCTCCACAGTGTATGAAGAGTTACTCAAACAAACAAAAAACAGACTTCTCTGTTAAAGATGACTGGATAATTTCAATCAAGTAGGCTGCAAAACCATGCTTCTGATCACAATGATCTTACCAGATCAGAAGACCAATAGCCATGATGGCAGGTGGGTCCACAATCTAATCTGCCAACACAGTTTTTGTAGGACAGACATTACCAGGATCCATTGCCCAGTCATGGTGCATGGCCACATCCTACTGTAAAACACTGTCTCTCTTTTGGAGAGACATAAGTACATTACATATACATTACAACTTTTCATGGGGGAAAAAAAAACCCTAAACACCAAGTGCTGTGTTCACTGTGTCCTCGGCACCAAACCAGCATACATCCTCCAGTGTGGTTGAGGTCAAATGCAGAATTCCCATCCTAATTTCTGCTCAACATCATCCAGAAAAAAATAGCCCCAGTGCTTCTGATGTTCTCTGGCAGATGCCAAAAATGCTGCTTTTCTTTTTATTTTCCTAACACAGGAGACAGGGTTCAGAATGATTCATCAGGTGAACAAAACCCAGTTTATCCCAAGTTCAGCAAACCTGAAAGCACTTGCAAAAGTAACAATTATAAGAAGCAACCACATATTCCTCTGAAAACAGAGATGCCCTAGGCAAGTAACAGGACTTCTTCCCTCACTCTTTCAAGCCACCCCAGAAGCACTTTTGGTTGATGGCTGAGCAGCTCTGGGAGCAGTTCAGGTTTTAACAGAAACATTCAGCTGCATGGGACACCTAGGGAGAGACCACGTTCAGGTCCAACTCTGAGTGGCAGGGCAATGCCATCACTCTGCTCACACAAAAGGGGTATTGCATCAAGTCTGCAAAACAGGGCTTTTGCTCTACCTGTGGATCAAGCTGGGTGAAGTCCTGTTTCTACTGAGGTCACTGAGATCTACATTTTTAGGTGGAGAGACACGACACTCCCCTGGCATGCCCTGAATGCAGCTTTAACCTCCTGAGGACTGCAGTGCCCCATAGATTAGCACCTATAGGATGTAATGAAGAACAGGGCAGCCTGGTCTCCTGTCCAACAGCTCCAAACAACAGTACATCATCCCCATCAGCTCAGCACAGGAGCCCCCATCCTGCTTTCACCACATACCCCACTTTTTTACAGCTCAACACCCCGTGCTCGCACAGAGCAGTGATGGGTGACGATGTCCTGGCTGGGCAGCAAGAGCTGCATCATCAGACTTGGACACAACCAAGGACCTCCTGCCAATCCTTCCTGGTGATGGAGGCTGAATAATTTCTCCTTGCTGTAGCCACGGCACAAGATCAATTAACCTTTGCTATGGCTCCTTCTGTGAATCACTTAAGAGAGGTAACAGTTAAACTGCTTCATAGGAAGTGGTTTTAAAAAGGCTCTGCTCTGCACAGGATGAGAGAGTTTGACACAGAGAAGGGGGAAAAAAAATCAAGCATGTTCAGCATCTTATGGATTAATCCTAGGCCTAGAGCCAGGATAATTACTGCCAGAAGGAATAAGAGTAACATAAATATAGGTTAACGCAAAAAGGATCCCGTTTGCAAGGTTTTATGCATCACCAGCTCAAAAGTGGATTTGCAAATTTAATTATAGAAAGATTATAAAAGCAGGTAATACCCAAAGGGTTGTTAAAATAATTTTACTATAGTGATGAGAACAAAACAAAACAAATAACCCAAACATTTTCAATGAAGTAGGGCAGCTGACAGATCTCTTGAAGACCTTCCACAGGATTCAGACCAGCCTGGGCGCCAGGGATGTGCACGTGGCGTCCGGCTAACGCAGCATCCGCCTCCATCTTCCAGAAATGCCATTTCCAAGGGAGAAGAGATAAGTCACTCTGACAGCTGTGCAATCTTCCAGTGCTGATTTACTTAAAAGCTGTTTATAGAATGTGGTCCTGGTGGCAGGAGCATGGACCAGCAATGGTCTGGTCAAAGCCATGTTAAGATGGAAGAGGACACTTTCAAATACACCTTTTCTGCACAGGTTATGTGAAAAGCCTGAATATGCTGGTTTCCATGAGGATTAATGGTACTCCTCTACCAAGAACAGCCTTGGGGGTGGAGGACAGTTCATTAAATATCATCAGGAGGGATCTGGGTTCTACCCCACAACTGTGCTGAGTGAGCTGTTGCCAGTGAAGAAAGTGGCAACAGCATGTGCTGCCAAGGAACTCGCTCAGAAAAGCAAGAATATTATCTGCCAGGCTGACAAGAATGCCTCTTTTCACCCTGCTAAAAACTGTCTGAACTGCACATATGTTTCCAAGTGTTCACACACACTCATTTAATGTAACACATTTAATCCTGTAGATAATCTGAAAAAAAAATCCATCTCAATGTACACAGCATAATATTTAGGTTACCTATTGTACTTGTCCCTTATCATCTTTCTGCTTATCCCCTCTCCCTTCTAGAAATGCTGCAGGACTTTTCCTAGTGGTGCTGTCTGCATTCTTTAAGAAAATTTAAATAATCCTGCAAGGTGTGAATAAAGGGTGAAGACACAGGGCAGGAACAGAGATAAGGGTTAAATTCTGGGATCTCTCAGGCTTACTGCTAATACACACGTAGCCCTTAGTAACTTCAAATTTTAACTCTTGACCTATAAAACATTTTTTTTTTGGTGTAGAAAGCGTATTTCTGACCTCTCCAGTACTTTCTACTCCAAAAAGCAGTTCCTGAAACATCCCTGGGACTGATCTGGGTGCTAACCTAACACAGCTCTGAACAAGCTTTTGTCAGTCCAGCAAAACACCCTGTCAATTTTAAATGCATCGTACTTAAAATAGATCATGTGTTCAACGCTCTGCTGCTCTGCCCCATGTGTGTCAGGAGAAAACATTCTGAGCATGCTGCCGACACTGCATGCTGCAAAAAAGGCACTTCAAAGGATCACAGACAAGTGTTTTTTAAGCCTGAAAACACACATTTATTAAAAAGAACAGAAGGTTTTACAAACTCATCATGCATAAAACACAGCACAAGCATAAAAAACTCAGGACTGCCCATTTAAACTTTCCACTTTGCTGGAAAATAAGTGACGTGATCCTCTTCCTTGCCTCAATCAGCAATATTTCTGCACACATGGCTCTAACTTTGCTCCACACCAGTTGTTTTTGTGGGCTACGTATCTACACCAGCCACTACAAGCCCTTTGGCATATGAATGCGTTGAAGAGTTTGAAAACCTATCCACAAGCCACGCACAGTTGCTTCTAAGACTGGGGTTAAAATAGATATAGTTTGACTAAGTGTGTAGTGAGCATAGAAAATAGCATGAGCACGTTAATGCTCCGTATGCCTTTGAAAGCCATATACCACGGAGCAGTGACATTATGTATATGGCACAGGATGAAATGGGATGCAGTACTGGAAATGCAAATTGAATCTCAGCATCAAGCAAGTACCTTTAAATCAGAGGCTGTGCCACACAACTGTTTGGCAGAAGTCATAAGAAGCGCAGTCTCCCGAGACGTGTAAAACTGGATTAGACATGAACTTCAAAACCAGTATGAGGTGGAATAATCCTATGCTGGCAGAAAGGGATCAAAGCTAATTTCTCTAACTTGCTTAATCTTCTGCAGAGACTTCTGAACCCTAGATATATACCAGGCTGTACAT
>NW_009953979.1:3140663-3165249 GCF_000747805.2 Chaetura pelagica
GTTCAGCAGTGGCTAACTGAAAACAGAGCAAGGTAAATATCCCAGAGAGCACAGTTACTTTTATAAGGCTTTTATAAAGGAATCCTATGGGCAGGGACAGCAGGTCTGCAACAAAGGAAAAGCATCGTTACACAGGTCTACCCACTTGGTTACCGTCAGGGGGTCACCATCCAAATCGCGTGAACTAAGTTCAGAAATTCCTGGATGCTTTTATTTTTACATACATATATATTAGTAGTTTTTAAATACTCTTTTTTTCCCCCTACCTTGGCTCATGCAATCCCTGAAACACAGCTGAAGGCAACTCTCACACTGTCCTAGCAGAGGACTGCGAGCGCTCGGGCAGAGGACTGAGCGCCCTGCTGAAGAGGGACAGACCTGTTTCCTCCACAGGAGGAAACTAAAAGGATGCTTCAGTTCCCTGGCTGAGGGGTGAAATCCTGGCAACACAAAAAGAGCAGCACTCTGCTGCGTGGTGTTCGGGACCTCACCTGAGGCTCTGCAACCTTTAGCAATGTGAGATCCCACGGTTCCAGCACATGCTGCTTCCGCCTTGCCTGCTAAGCAAAGGAGAGAGATTTCCCTCTTCCAGGTCATTCACAGCATAGCAGAAATCCTGCTAAACCTCAGGCTAAGGTGAGCTCCAGCTGACACAGCACTGCTGGTGAAGTAAATTCCCAACATCCCAGTTTCTTCCACAGAAGTTGGCTTCTTTGCTAAAAGAAGCTGCATTTGGTCCACGTGTGTCAGTTTTCATTGCACTTCTGATACCAATAGAGTTTAAACAACTCCTCAGCCAAAGCTTCTCCCTTTCCTCTGCTGGTTTCTGTGACAGCTCCTCCAGGTATTTTTCTGCCTGAGGATGGTTTCATTTGCTCTGTTGCACATACAGTATTTGCATGTTTATATACATAGATGCACCTCACCTGGATCTGCTATGCTGATTTATAATTACAGCAATTTAAAAAAAACATAATACAACAACAACAACAAAAAATCCATTCCTTCCCAACATTAAATGAAACACAATGATCCAAGCACTGGAACATCTCACCACGCATAAAAACTTTTCAGACCTAAAAAAAAGAAAAAAAAAAAAAAAGAAAAAAAAAAAGAAAATAATTACATAAATAGTAATGCTCAAACATTAATCCATTATCAATCAAAGCTTAAATGGTGAAATAAAAATTAAAATAATGCTTTAGACCTAAAGGAGCTGAACCACTTAAAAACCTGCTTCTAGGTACAACAGCAACATTTTTCCACTTGGTGTACTTTCATGTTCCCATTTATTGGAGGAAAAACATGCAACAGAACTGGAGGCATATAGTATTTTCTTAACAAAACAAAACTAAGAGAGTTCTTGGCATCCCAACAATACTTGTAGGGGTTTGGTGTTATACTTAGATAAACTATTTTTAGTGAAATACAGACAAGAAGAGGTGAGTTTCAGACCTGTCAACAAGAAGCACAACTCTGAGACAGTCCCCTCTGGAAAATTACCTTGTTTGTGCCCAGACTTGTCTTTGGGGTTGGTGAGTGGCAGCTTGGGGAATCCACACCCCATCATGTGTGACACTCCAGTGGTACAGACCTCCTTTCTGTGCAGTACACAGCACTGCATCAAGAAGACCCATAAGCCACAGAAAGAGCAGCTGCTAACAAAAGTATTTCCAATAATTTTAATTTCAAGAGAGGATTTTAAATTTTAAAAGAGTATTTTTTTCCTTCTTCTCTGTAAGGTCATTGCAACAGAGTGCTCTCCTAGGGATTCTGGATGACTAGAAACAGCACCCTGAACCATCAGCTGGTTTCCAGCATGCTCTACTCATGCCCATTAAAGCTGATGGTAGTAATGTCACGACTGGGCTCCCAACCCAAACCATGGGGTGCTCCTGTTATTGGCATGTAAAGCTTTCTGCAAGGCTTCCCAACCCTGAAGAGCCCAAGCTGTTTCAGGATGTCTGCAACCATGGCTTTTGTGGAGATGGCATTGCACAAAAGCAAAAAATTAAATCCCTCCCTGTGACTGGCAAAGGTCTCCCTTGCAAGAGCAGGATTCCAACAGATGCGTTTGATTAAAGTAAATTTGGACACACATTCCCTTTCTAGGACTACTGACCCCAAAAATTAGATCCAGGACAAGGTGCTGCATGGGAATCAGCATACCAACTTCCCTGCTGCGTTGCCAACATCCTCTGGCTGCTGCAGGGACAGTTTCATAGCTCTCAGTGAGGCATCACAGCTTATGCACCCAAGGAAAGACATGTTAGAGGACGTTTAGAGGTGGCTCCTGCTGAGAGGGTGGCAGAGTTCATTGCACCAAACGTCAGTTGTCAGAGAATCGTTTTGGTTGGAAAAGACCTTTAAGATCCTCAAGTCCAACCTTAACCCAGCACTGCCAAGGCCACCACTAAACCATACTCCTCAGCAACTCACCTACATGTCTATTAAAACCCTGCAGGGATGGGGACTCCATCACTGCCCTGTGCAGCCTGTGCCAGGGCCTCACATTCACCTTTTGGTGAATTAATTTTTCTCAACATCCAATCTAAACCTCCTTTGGCACAACTTGAGTCTTTTGACAATACTGTTGACTGAGATGGAGCCAAGACAAGTAGCTCAGACTGGACATCTAACTTCTAGACAAATTAAATCAGCTGAAAAAAAAACAACAAAAAAACCCCAAAAAACAACCCAACAGGATAAAGTAACCACTGTGAAGCCTTTCAAGGAAATACTGTACAGGCAGATACGAATAGAATCATGTAATAGTTTGGGTTGGACAGGGCCTTCAAAGGTCATCTAGTTTAACTCTCCTGCAGTGAGCAGGGCCATCTTCAATTACATCAGGTTGCTCAGAGCCCCTGGTCTTGAATGTTCCCAGGGATGGGACCACATCTCTGGGCAACCTGGTCCAGTTTTTCACCACCTCCACTGTAAAAAACTTCTTCCTAATATCTAGTCTAAATGTAGTCTGAATTGTATTAGTAAATATACCTTATACTGGGACAAGAATAGGGATATCCAGTTTGGGATGACACATTCTTCCACACTATAGGTGCAATATTAGTTGTGCTGGTAGAAGCAGAGTGCTAAACAGATAAACTCAGAACTACTCCAGCAGAAATACTCTACTTTTCAAGTGTGAATCAACTCTTATGCTGTCATTTAAAAATATCTTGCTGCACAAAAAAACACCAAAAAATTAAGTACAAAATGACTAGATCACATCAAATCACAATTATCCATAAGGGGATACATTATATCATACACGTATCTTGGCCCTGTTAATTATTAATTTAAATGGACACATTTAAAAAGACATACACGTATAACACAGTTAAGCACCTTTTGCTAGAAGACAGCAACTCCTGTTAGTGAGTAAGAAAGGAACAGCTACAGAGGAGAGCAGAATGAGGCATTTCATGCAAGGAGCAGTCCAAGAATAAGAAAAATATATAGCACAGTCACCTGATAATGTACACTTTTCTGGTACGGACAAAAAACACTTACGTGCATATACTTCTATGCATTCAGTGTGGCTCTTCTAAACTCATTTCTTTTACAGGCCTTTTATTTTTTTAATTGCAAGCTATTTAGCATGATAGATTGTTGTCTTCCAGAAATGTAAGATTATTCAGTTTGAAAAGATTCCTCTAGTGAGTATGGAGTAACACTATGCTAAAACATACTCCATTTGAAACAAGCACTGATTAATCTGCAACTCACACCAAACAGCTTTAGCTGCACGTGTCTATCACTTAAAAATGTGAAGAAAGCTCTTTCAAGCTTCACGTACACATGCTAAATATATCTTGTGCCAAACACAGCAAATACTCTCTGTAATAATTCAATCTGTAAAGTTTTTTTGCCTTCCTTACGTTCCAGCTTCAAGGAGTACTTGGCTACACTCTCAGACATACACTCAGCTATGAAGTGAAACATCAACCTAAGCACATGCCTACGTTGTTTCCTCCACTGTTGTTAATCTACACACACATTTGCTGCATTTGCCAATTATCTGTCTCTACAAATCTTTACATCATTCTTCAACAAAGGGGTTTTTGCTTGGTTAAATGCTGCCTAACCTCTCCCCTACTCGGGGAGTTCTCAGGACTATATGCAAAAGCAAACCCCACAGGAAAGGAAAGAGAAGCCGTGCAGTGCAACAGTAGTTGTGCCTGAAGACAAAAGAAACAGAAGAATGCCAGCACAACAGAAGCCTTTCTTTTTCTCATTACCATTTTGTTGGGAGTTTTTCAGGGTGACGATCTCCTACAGCACCTTCTATGATGGAATTAGATGATGTCCAAATAACCCCAACTCAGCCTTAACGCTTCATGTCTCTTAAGCTAAAAATAAAGACACACACGGATGATTATGATATGTCACACACAAGAAACTGAAAATAATGCTTTGTTTCAGGGTTCTGGATTACCATGAATTGTGGAAAAAAAAATAAATATAATAACAAGAAGTAAAAATGTTTTAACTTAAAAGTATGGATATAATGTAAATAAATGAATATATATACGTTGGAATAATAAATGGCTTGTCAATGGAATAACAGAAATAGCAGGTAAAAGTGTATTATGTTTGTAACAGATGATAGAAATGAACATAAATGGACTACACATTTCCCATGGTGTATTCCTGACTTAGGATAAAGGCATTTTACCAGTTACACAGCTGCAATTAAAATAATCTCAGTCACAAACAACAGCGTTGCATGGGGGAGGGGGATTATCAGTGGCTTATTTGTCAAACTGAATTACCTGTGGTATGTGTGTGCAGAAGTATCAGCTTAAACATTCAAACAAATTGCCTCCAAGAAAAGTCATCTTTATTTTCATTGTCCTCGATTTCATGCCCAGGCCAACAACATGTAACGTATGCATGTCAGCACAGCCAGCACTTGGAGGAATCCATACTGACATGACAAGAACTAATCCTATTATTTCCTTTACAGCATCTGAATAGGCATTTTCCAAGTACTGCTTCTTATTGTAAGTTTAACCCATGTGTTAATTCTCTTACTGAGATCTCAAGCTGCTTTCTCTAGAAACGGGGATTTAGGGGAGTAAAATCCCTTCTATTCAATTTCGTACTTAAGAGACAAACCTTTCAAAATTAAACAGGGGTGCGCAGACTGTTTGCTTTTTAAAAAAAAAAAAAACAACACTTCTCCTTCCAAGGCATTGGAAAATATCTCTAAAGCCACCTTAAGCGAGTAGAAAATAAGTTTTTAGTACACCTCAAGTTTAAACCTGACAGCAGTTTGGGCAGGTGCCTTTCAGTGAGAATTAGGACTGCAGAGAAACATCGCAGAAAGGTTTTTCAGAATTATTTCAATGACAATTCAATGAGTGAACAACCAAGTGATGCTCCATTACAGTGAATTATTTCCTAGGACTCCAGTCCTCCTCCAACAAACTGCAACATTCAGAGGTGACCAGCTTGGGCAAGACAGACTCCTTGGAGTCACTTCCCTTGGCTGAAAAAATGTTGAGCACATGGCGTGTGTGGGAGTTTTCCTTTCTGTAATCCAATATTAAAATATGAAGCACAATGAAAACAAACATCTTACTCCACACACACACTTTCTGTGCTTTCCAGCAAAGCCACAACAGCAGATTTGCTGTGGGTACACAGGAACTTATAGGTAGCATATTAAATATTGATTAAAAATAAATCCAAATAATTAGGCTTAAATTTTAATACCCATGTACTTTTCTCTATAATTCATCATGAACGGAATTTTATAAGGTTCCATGAGAGGCTCTGGGTTTAATTTTAATTATGCATTTATTACATAATTCACCAAATTCAGTAATGTGCAATGAGTCTCCCAGCCATTCAAGTGAGTAACAAGATCTATCAGCCCAGTTTGTCACACAACAAACAGGATTCTGAGCTGTTATAAAGGCGGGTGATGAAAGATACATGGAGGGAGGGAAGAACCAGCAGCAGCTTTATTCCCATGTAATAATGCTAATAATATGCAAATAATTCCCCATCTTAATGAATACTTCAGATGAATGCCACTTTCAAAACAGAGGCTGCATGCAGCTCAGCTGCTCTGAGTTTTCAAAGCTCTTTTGAAGCCACGAGGTATGACTGCTGGTATCACTGAGCACCCATCCACTTCAACCTGACTGAAAAGATGCTGTCCCATAGCAGAAAATACCTAAGGTCTTCAAGCTCCTTTATAAAGAGTGACAACCACACCAAAGCCACCTTAAAAATGTGCATAATTTCCCAAATATGCAGGGAACCACACATCCCTTTAGGGATCTAAATCTGGCCTCTGGAGCATGAGGACCTTCAATGCCCACGGGATTGGGACTTGCTCTCCTAAATACTTCTGGTGACTTTTCAAATTTTCATTTGGAAGTCTCTGCCAAATTTTTGCAATTATTATAAGACTGAGTCTTGCTGTCTTCAACGAATGTTTTAATTCACTTTTTTTTCCCCTTCCCCAACCTTTTGCAAACCTTTTCCCTTTCAGCAGGTATCCTCTCCACTGGGACAATGGGCACATGCTCAGAAGCAGGTGATACCAGCTGTAACACCTTCAACAGCCTTAAGAACAGCTTTTGCATGCTGTTCTCTACCTCAATTATTTTATCCTCAAACATCTTTCAGGAACTCAGATATTTAAGACTTAAGACTTGTAACTGGCTCGCAAAGCAAAACCACCCCCTGACTGCAACAACCCTTCCCACGTTCTCACTTGAAACCCACTTTTTTTATTCCTGATTAGACATCAGTTTCATTAAGATTCCTATATCCACATGTACCCTTCTCCAATTTCCAGTTCATCTCCCCCTTTAACAAGCCTTTAGGAGAAGCACAGACTTTCAGAGTGCCTCCTCCCTCTGCTCTTTAACACCCAATTCAAGGCTCAGGCTCAATGTCAAGTACTTCAGGCACTCATGGAAAACACAACCTCATGTCCTCCTTACAGCCGAGACTCATCTTCATGTGTCCTTCACTGAGACACCTTCCCCTTTGCCTTGAGTCTCCAAGTCTATCCATTAAGTCGTCCAAATTTACTCACCTTCTTCATACACCAAACACACAAATTGCCATCACTAAAGTTCTTTCTGAGTTTATCAGAAACACTGACCATCAGGAACATGTTTCTTCTCATACCTCCACAGTTTTAAAGGCAGTTCAGAAATAGAAAATCATTACTGCTCTGCTGCAGCTGGACAGTGGTCTCTTCACCCAACACCAAGATGAGCAGTCAGATGGAATCCTTGAGCAAGGGGCTTTCGTTCCCACCTCTTCCAGAAATGCAGCTTTCTTATATTCAGAATTGACAAGGTTACAAAAATGCCTTATTCATGGGATTTAAAAAGATATTAACATACACAGGGGGAAGTGGTACTTTTCACTTTTTGATTTTCAGCATTTCAGACTCATACTCTCCAGCTATATTTTTGCAACCAGAGTCAGGAGTGCATATATATATATATATATTTCTTAAGTACGAACTAGACGTTTAATTTTCAGGTGATCACCACATACTGGTAGCTTTAGCTGTAACAGGAAGAACAAATGCTCTACCAAAAAAACAACATTCCTGTATGGCTGCCAAATCAGCATTCCTACCCTCCATGACAGTCACCTGCACTGTTTTCCTTCACCTTGTTCAAGGAAGGGAATGATGAACACAGATGACTTTTAATGCTGCTACATGGGCATCCCCTTTTGAAAATCCCAGTATCCCAGCAGAAGCAATCTTCAAGATAATTAGTGTTTATAGGGGTTTTATAGAGTTATAGGGAAGAGACAATGAGGTCCCATGGAAGATACGAGCCTAAAATCAGTTCAAACCCACCAAAGATCACACTGATGCTGAGTGGAAGTGGTAGATCCTCCTCCTTTCTCATCCCTGGAGAAAGGCTACAGTGTGAACCCCCCTTTCTTGGGCACTGAAGAATCTGCACAGAAACCATAAAAATTACTTCCACAGGCCTCCAATACCCTTCTGTGGCCCAGAGCAAATGACCATGAGACACAAGCCACCGAGACACCAGGGTTCGTTAGGTCTGGCACACACAGCTCTGCTCCTGAGACATACAAACTGGAAGACAACAAGCCTTTACCAATCTCTATCCTGAGAAATCCTCAGGTCCAATGCTATCATATGACTTCACTCTGAAATTGCTGGTGCTTCAATATTCAATATTTTGCTTATTTTTACTTCAAACACAGAGGGCAATCTGCTGTTTTTACTGTCAGTTGGGACCAGCAGAGAGAGGATTTCTCAACAGATGATCCACCATCAGCTGAGCTCCCCACTCACTGAACCCAGAGTACATTTTCTGAACTAAAAAAGAAAGTCATTCCTCATCTTTCACTTAAAGGATGCTTTTAGACACCAGATGATAGTGTTCTGCAAGGATACTTACTGAAAAATATCAAAGTTGCTGCAGTAAAGAAGAAATCTGAGCCAAGAAAGACCCAGAGACTGTATTGCACCCACTGAAATGCACAGTTTCAAAAAAATCCAGACAGCATGTCCTCATAGCCCAGACAGCAACCAGTGTACTGGTCAGCAGAATTACTCAGGAAAGACACCATCTGAGTCTGAAATAAGTCTCTTCATTGTTCCTCTCCCTTGTATGCCATGGACAACACAAGGGTGAAGAGGTGGCAACTTCACCTACCTCTGAAACACTCTGATCTAGGAAAAAATACAGCACTGCCTGTGAGGGCAACATTGAATTCTTCAGTCTCCCAGTGATATAAAAGATTTTTGATAACCTGTGAAGGTTCTGATTTTTCCCCAAATCAACACTGAGTAGATCCAAGCATGCAAAGGAAAACAAGCAGGTACAAGTCTTGCAGCAGGGACTGTTTCAATCTGCTTATTGCTTAAGAACCCAAATAAAACAGAGGAAAGTGAACAAATAAGCAACCAGAGACATCACATCTAAGCTACCAGGTGGATGAACATCACTTAATAAGGCAGTTTTGTGGGCAGCACCAGAGCTGGAGACCTTTACTCTGGCCTCTGCAATCACCACTTGGAAGCACTTTGTTGACACAATAGAACATGGCTCAATTTCAAGCACCGCTGAGGTTGAGTAATTTCAAACATCTTTTAATGCTTGTAGATAGTCCAGAGGGAAGTTGGCTGAAAAGATTTCCAAGGCAGCCACGTGAAAATAGATACAAAACCCTTTAAATCATTACAGTGCCAGGCAGGAGGGAAGAACAGAGACTGAAGAGGGAAAGGGGGAAAGGTGAGGATCCAGACTCCCAGCTAAACTGCTTAAAGCATTTATTTATGTCCAGTGCCTCCATTACAACTTTATAGGATGCCTGAGGGAGCAGTGACAGACCAATTCCATCAAGTAGATTGGTACTTCAAATATAAGATTTTAAGTGTAATCTGCACTCTTCTTTCTTCTCACAGAATGAATACTCACATTAGAGGTAGGTCATTCTCCTGTTTTCTTCTGGGTAGCAAAAATATTGCATGAGAAATCAGTTAAGATGTTAATACAGCTGGACTTAACCAGAATATTACACACTGAGGCAGTGGCACTTTTAATGAAAATCTGGGAAAGTCTGATGATAAACTTGGGTTAGAAACAAAGCATGTCAGGGAAAATGGGCAAACAGATTTAGCTACAGAGCTTCCCCTAAACTCATGAGGTTAAGGGAGAGTCCTTTGAAAGTCTTAATTAAATATACAAAGGACAAAATTAGCTGCTCAGTGTTACTGTTAGTATATTACAGCATGTTCTGGAGGGTGACCCAGCAACAGGACTACCTTTTGCTGAGTGGTGGTCAAGTGTGTTAGAAAGACATTTGGGAAAACATGTGGGGAAACCAAGGCATGGGAATATAAAGGATGTCCAGCATATCTGTATCATGTAAATCAAATCCATGTCTTAAATCAGGTTCCTTGGATACACAAAAGTAATGTAAGAGGAGCAAAAGGGCCTTTCAGATACAGCTGGTTGCTGAAACCCTCAATTCTGAACAAAACTTTTCTCTAGTCCCCTGGCATTATCTTGCTGCTGAGGTCAAGCCAGCATCCCAGAAAGGAATTTCAGGACAACTAACAGTAATAACACAACAGCACTTACTGTTTTGTGGGTTTTTTTGGTGACTCATGAGGATTCAGAATAAGGAAATCTGTCTTAAGAATTTCCAGAGAAATACACCTATTTCTGGCTACCACATTAAAACTACGCTCCTCTGCAAACCTGCCAAAGCCACTAACTCATCACTCCCACTCTGGTTTGTGCCCCTGAAGTGAGCCAAGCAGTAAAAGGTATCAGGGTGAAAAGTAACACACACCTCCTGCAACATGATGGTGCTGGAGAATCTGCATTATATGAGGTGAAAAGCTGCTTGAATCTTCCTGACATCCCTGATGAACTGCTGAACTCACTATGTGAGCGGAGTTACACACTGCGATGGTGTCTGGCTGCTCCGAATGGGAGAATTTAAATCTGGCAACAATGGAACATCCCTTGCTTCATCTACCACTTCTCAGTGCCTCTGGCAGCATCATGTTTAGCGCTTCAAAGGAAAGCAAAGCTAAATCCTTCCTACCGATTCACAGCAACGCAACCATCGTGCTTTCACTGGGAGATGATTAATCGCCGTGGATAGATCCACATACCACCCTAAGTGAGATCACAACAGTTTACCTTGTTCCCCTTTCAGTTAAAACTATTCTCCTAGCACCCTATGGTGCTGTGGTTTATGGGCATTCAATGGGTGAAGAACAAAAAAGGGCGGGCATGACAATAAAGGCCCTCTCCCACATCACAGAGAATCACAGAATATTAGGGGTTGGAAGGGACCTCTGGAGATAATCGAGTCCAACCCCCTGCCAGAGCAGGTTCACCAAGAGCAGGTTGCACAGGATGGTCTCCAGGTGGGTTTTGCTTGTCTCCAGAGATGGAGACTCCACAACTGCTCTGGGCAGCTTGTTCCAGTGCTCTGCCACCCTCTAAGTAGTTTATGTTTAGATGGAACTTCCTATGTTCAAGTTTGTGCCCATTACTTCTTGTCCTGTCAGTGGGCACCACTGTAAAAAGACTGGCCCCATCCTCGTGACAAGCACCCTTCCACATTATAAACATTTATAAGATTCCACCTCAGTCTTTTCCAGACTAAAAAAAAAAGTTCCTCAGCCTTCCTCATAAGAGCTATGTCATCTGACAGAAGAGAGCCAGCCTCAGAGGCCTCTGCATATAATGGGCACCAGTGGCTGCTGAAGACACTTATCCTTAGCCTGTGCTGATACCCTGATACCTAGATATCTGACCCCAGAACCATTTCCTAAAGGAAGATTTTCCTCTATGTGGCCAGACAGAGCTACTCCACCAAGCCCCTATTAATTTGCCATTTGTTTATACCCAGCCAAGGTAAAGACTAAACCAGCACCTCTGTAGTTTTGTAACAGATGCTTTAGACTTCCTAGACAGACAGACTGCAAGTGCTGCTCTGCTGAGACATTGCACTCCACATCAACAGCACGTTAAGGGGGTGGCAATCCCAGCATCAGCTATGTGAGCACTATCAATAAACAGCTATTTTTCGAGCTTGATTTCTCCAGACTCCCATCATTTCCCATTTTGATGTGGATTCTTACCATGAGCAAACTCATCACTGCCCAGCTAACTTTGTCTCTCCTGCCCAGATACCACATTTGTTCACACAAGACTGCAACATATGGATTTTTCCTTCAAAAAATGAGGAGTGTCAGCATTTTTGTATCATTCTTCTGCAGTAAAAGCGATCTGTTGGTGCCTGAGGTGAAGAGATGGTTCCACACAGCACACCCACCCCATACAGCAGCTCCACTGACAGCCAGGACAGCATCCTCTGAGCACCCAAAATTCCCTTGTGTTACTGCTTAAGCCTTTTCTTGACAAAAAAGCAGTCTGCCTTTAAATCAAGAAAGTAGAATTTATCTCCCTTGGCCCACAGAGGACCAAAGATGCCAGCAAAACACTATCCCAGGCCCAAGTAGCCCCAGCATGCTTTTACATCAAGATGCACTTGGTACTTTTATTGGGGCCACGCAGGACCAAACTGAAAACCTACCCCTCACCACAAGCATGGTGTGGGTGGATTATTTAACTGCTCCCTTCCAAATGCAGATGCAGATTTCATTAGAACTCTGCTTTGTCAGACCACGGTGAAGACACAGATCAGTCTGGCAGGCAGAAAAGGTTTATGATCTTTAAGATCCCTTCCAACCCAAACCATTCTGTGATTCTATGAAAAGCAGTTTTTCAATGTGTTGTGAAGGTTGACAGAGCTGGGATAGCAGAAGAGGATCCCTCACATGTTCAGGCAGTTTCAGGTTCTGTAGCAGCTCTCCACTGCCTGAATGTAAACTAGTCTCAACTGATTTTCACTAATTCCTTCAAAGGCTCTCTTACACTCATCTCAAGAGATTACACAGTAAATACTCTTTAAGAAAGCACTCTCTAACACCAGCAAGGCTATTCAAAAAATAAGGCTTAATTGGTTGACCTCTGATTATCTCAAGCATTTCACCCATCTGTGTCCAACACACAAATTTCAGCCTCAAACAGTATTTTGTTAAGGTTTTGAAACTGGATGTTAATAATTACAAAGCTACTTGATGCCTTAAATGAACTGGCAGCATGAAAGCATCCAACTGTCCTAAAAAAACTCAAGAGTGCCACAAGGGCATTTAAGTGTCAAGTCCTGCACTTGGGTAACAACAACCGCAGCTGTCCTGAGGAAAAGGATCTGGGAGTGTTGGTAAACAGCAGCTGAACATGAGGCCACTTCCTCTGGTCCTATCACTTGTTACCTGGGAGAAGAGACCAGCCCCCCACTCCCCGCTTCCTCTCAAGTAGTTGCAGGGAGTGAGAAGGTCTCTCATCAGCCTCCTTTTCTTCAGGCTGAACAACCCAAGTTCTCTCAGCCACTCCTCACAGGACTTGTACTCTTGACCATTCACCAGCTCCACTGCCCTCCCCTGAACTTTCTCCAGCCACTCAGTAGTGAGAGGCCTAAAACCAACCCCAGAATTCAAAGTGCAGCCTCAGCAATGCTGAGTACGAATTCATTCTGCCATAAAATAATACGTAAGAGGAGATGGTGGTGGCAACAAGTTACAGCTTTTTCTATGATAAGCTTATTTTCAAGTCTTCAGTTTGTTGGGAGCCCAGTGCTGATGCCCAAGAAAGCTGTGTGTGTGCCATGCACCACAGGCTTTCAAGCCACTGCCACCCTCCTGATGGCTGTAGACTCAAAGAGTAATTCTACCTGCCCCCAGCCTCTAAAAATGGTGTTTCACCCTTTCCAGCCCAGTATGCATGCTATTTATCATCTGCTATAGACACTATAAGCAGCTTCTGCATTTGAAGACTTTCCACTGAGTGCAAATTACAAGTTAGGTCTCTTTAGGACAAAATCTGTCTCACTGGGCATTTTAAGGCACCCAGGGAGCTCCTGATCCTAGCAGGGGCTGGAGATTGTTTCAATTACAAAAGGGAAAAAAATGCACAAATCCATTTCAAACAAAGGGGAAGATGGAGCACGGGTCTTCAAATGGATGTAGCTTTGCTAGAAACAGGAAAAAATCACAGGAAGAGGAAATCACAGAACACCAATTTGGGGAACAAAGTATCTGCAAGAGGCTGATTATGGCCTTGATGAGCATTCCCAGCTCAGGGCTGAAGCAAAAGAAGCATCAGTGAGGAAGGCCATCCCTGGGAAGAGCTGAAGCAAGGTAGGTGCTGTAACAGTTTGCTGCTTTCCAAGAGAGCGGAGCTACACGGACCCTTCACACATCCATTATCCGTGAGGAGAGAGCACAGAGCATCCTCTTGCCAGTGGAAATGAATCTTGGCTCAGGAGTGAGACAGCACGGTTAAGAGTGGAGGAAGTGCCTCTATCCAATTACACTGCCTTAATGAGTCTAAGAATAGATGATTATTTTATCTGTTTTCACCCTGAATATTTGGAGGGCTTTTAATTTCAGGCGGAAAGGGGGATGCAAATTCACGGCAACGGTAGGCAGGGCATCCAGCTGGTTCAAAAAGTGGCGTTGACCTGGTCCAGCACCTCTGACTGGTGTAGCTGGACCATGGACACACTGACCCACATGAGATACCACCAGCAGCATAAGGTCAGCTGCAGTTCTGAGATTATAGAATAATAGAATCACTTAGGTTGGAAAAGCCCTTTAAGATCATCGAGTCCAACCATTAACCCTACTTTACCCTGTCCAGCATTAAGCCATATTCCCAAGCACCACATCCAGACAACTCGTAAACACATCCAGGGATGGTGACTCAGCCACCTCCCTGGGCAGCCTGTTCCAATGTCTGACAAACTTTTCAGTTAAAAAAGTTCTTCCTCATGTCAAGCCTAAACCTCCTGTAGCTTGAGGCCATTCCCTCTTGTTCTACCACCTGTTACTTATGAGAGGAGATGAGCGTCTACCTCTTTACAATGTCTTTTCAGGTAGTTGTAGAGGGTGATGAGGTCTCCCCTCAGTCTCCTTTTCTTGAGACTAAATAACCCCAGATACCTTCTTTTGGGGAGAATGGGACAGAGGGTGATTTTGTGCAGCTGTAACCACCTCCTGGGTTTACACAACAAAATTGTCTGTTCATGATCTGTCCTCCTGTAAAGAAACTTCATGATATAACAGAACATCCACTCCTTTCTGCAGAAGGATGTGGAAGTAATGGCTCGACATGCTCCTTTGTACACTCACTGATCTGGATCTTCTGCTGACAGCTCTTCCTGCAGGGTGGTAGGGCATAACCTGAGCTAAGACTTGTCCATAGTAATCAATTTGGGAGCATATACTGGTTTACTTGATCTCCCTGGGCAAAATCTCTCACTCCATCTTGAATTAAATCTAAGCATGAAGAAAAAGTGGCTGCATTTGTGTAGTGATACATGAAAGTGTCTGTAAAACATTTTAGGATCCTTCAGGAAAAATGCTAACTATCTGTTCTGTAATTCAATGTATGTTAATATATTCACCACAGATTTCAACTCTCCAACTGCACAAGAAAAAAAACCAAGACCAGTGCTTGCTGAAATATTATGATGCCCAGGGATGAAAATGGTCCAAGGTCTCAGAATATTCAACCAACTTTTGTATAGGGTGTAATGAAAGAACCCTTTACAATGGAGATATGGGGTACAGTAAGGAGCTCTAAAGTCCAACAGAGTGACAGACGCACTAGGCTTGACCTGCAAGTACAGAAGCCACAAGCCAGATGCTGTTCCACATTTCTGTGGCTCCAAGATCAAAACCAAAGTGCCTCAGTCCCCATACAGCAGTGATCTCCTGCTGCGTACCAGGCAGAGAGACAGGTTAAGCATCTTTCCTGCTTATTTTTCACTGTGTCCTCTTCTAAAAAGATGTACTTAAGGTGCTTATATCCATGAGCAGCTTTTGCCTGATGTGACCTCACGAGGACAGGCTTCAGACCACAAAGCAAGAGCACTTACCCTCTTTTCCTGTAAATGCATGCCCTTAATTGCTACCTCTGGACTGTAAAATATTTTTCTTCACTGCTTGGAGCAACTCTTGAGCACATAAACTGCCCTCCATTGTTCATGCTCTTCAGCGTAAAGGTGAACAACAGAACCTACTGCTTTTCTAGTGTACTCAAACACAAAAACTCTAAGCAAGATCACGTTTAGCAGACTTAGCACTATTTTAATATGTGCTAATTTAGAGGAGTGCTTGAAACACACTCACCAAAGTAGTAATCACTGCTCACACACCACCTGCTTTTACACCTTGAGAAATCACTGCCGCAGCATGTTGCATGCAGGAACACTCTCCTCTACAGTCCCCCTTTAACATTCCCCAAGTCTCTGGCAAAAGCTCTGCAATTAATTTTCTCCCTCAGCATCTTTGGTTTCTCAGTGACCATTTAAGCAAGTCACTTCTGGACCCCAGCCCTTGTTTCAAACCTCCTCTTGTTGTGCTGTGGTGCTACCGATAATTCATCTCAGCCTGACAGCTGGAGTGTTGCTGAAGCGAATTCTGGAATGCCTGAGCAGGAGGGGCAGGAGAAGCACTTTAAAATGAAAGTATTATTCTCCAGCAGTGAAGCACCCTTTCCTCCTGCCTCAAGCAACATCAACCCTTCCATTCCTTTGGTTTCTAACAATATCTTCCTCCTGCCACTGAGTTACAAAAGGCCCGACCTGAAAATCGGCTCTTAAAGCAACTGTCAGCAGTTTTTAAAGCCTGTTAAGTAGTACACTGGAAGGGGAAGGGGAGTCAACTCCCCTCGGAGGCAAACCCCAGTTCAGCTTTCCTTGGCCTTGGAAAGATAAAATATAAAAATAAAATACACTGGTAAACCTGAGAGCTGGCATGTCACAGGATGGCAAAGCACATGTTTTACTGGCAGAAGGGCCACAGCACACCCTCTTGCTATACAGTGACTAGAGCAAAACAGAGGGTCTACAGTGGCTTCACAGAAAAACAGCAGGAGCTGTCAAAAATCTTCTTCGACCCACTGTCATCTGGAGAGAAGGAAGAAAAGGACGTGTCTGCTAATTACGCGGTACAATGTCACCTCTAAGCCGGCAGCAGTCGCCTTAACCAGCTGCAAGCCTGACCTGGAGAGGCTCCAGGAGCTATGAAACACACACCCATGCTCACAGCTTAGCTCAAACCCTCCAGAGATCCTGACAGATCCTCACTTGTAAAAACACCAGCAGGTGTCACAGGAACTGGATGCAATTGTTAAAAGTCTTCAAAGAAGGCACGGTGGGATAGAAAATGTTCGACCAGCGCGTGGCCACGATGCGTATCTGCAACAGGGCTGCAAAGTGCCAGCAGGAAGCAGGAAGCAAAAGCATCTGCTGCATTTGTTCTGCTCTGAAGCAGAGAGAGGAGCTGTACATGTGCCATCAACAGTGCATCAAGGATTTATTTAATTTTCATACACTCACTGGCAGGGATCCAGTGATAGTTGTGTGACCTTCATTTTTTCATTGCCCGTGTGTATATTTCACAGACCAACATATTATACACCTCCAGGTAATGAAAGCCCATTTATAATCTGATAAACCACTATCCCTAGATAGGCTCAGATGAACAATTTAAAACTCTCGTGTTACCAGTTTTTTTCTTTATTTTTTTTTCAAGTAGAAGATTAAACTAAGAAATTATTGTCTACTCTTTTTTTCTAAACCACTGATGTATGTTACACAGGAATCAACATATACACAGTAGAGAGTTCAAAAACCCAAATTCCTCAGAAAACTGAGAAACTTGCTGAAGAAACATGGCAGGGTTACAGCATTTTAACACCCAGTTACTTTTCAATGCTACTCACAGAAAACAGCTCCAAAATGGCCATTCAGGATCCCACCTTTATTATCTCAATGCCATCAACACCACATAGATTTTGCCTCTTAGTAAATGCAGAGCAATATTTAGATGCCTTAGAGTTTCAAGAATGGAAAGCCATTTCAATGTTAACAGCCTCAAGAAGCAATAAATCATAACATTTCGAAAAGGAGTTGCTTCTGACTCCAGTATTACTGAGCTAAATGACTTGTACCATTACAGAAAAGTAATTCCACATATGAGAAACGAGCAGCAGCACTTTGGTGATAAGGATATAGAGATATTTGTACTAATGAGGAAACGTAAACTCCATTTTAACACAGACTTGCTGCAGCTGTAACTCTGGAGCTGTTAGCAATGTCTCCTCGGGTTTCTCCAGGGACCAACACAGTATCACTATCACATACTTCTCTAGAGTGATGAAAGCACATTATAGGCTGATAAGAGGCAATCCATGGTTATTTCTTACAAGTCTCCAAAGATAAGCAATTTATTAAGAAGAGCTTTTCAGGAACCTGGCAAAAACAAAACATTCTTCATCAACACCTCACACCAAATCCATCTTCCTTTAAATAAATTCCTAGAGCTGGTGCTATGAAGTCACTCTTCCCTAATTGCTGCTGCTTCGAATTTGCAAATTACAAGTGGTAATGCCTCCTCGCTTGTCAGCAAAGATTTATCAACCCACTCCTGTGTCAAAAGGTCACACGAGTAAATCCGAGCATAAGTGGTTTGAGCAGGAACACCTCCACCCTGTCCGAGCTGTCCCATTGATAACTGCGCACATCAGGATGACATAAAGAAATAGCTTAAATAATTGAAACTATAATTATCAAAGCAAAAGAACAAAGCAGCTCTGAGATGTAACGAGCCTTGCTTTTCTTATCCTCTGTTCACTTATCGGCAACAGGTCTCCCAGGCACTAGTGTGAATTAGAGTAATGAAGAGATGCTCCAGGGTTTGGTTAAAGGCTACTGGATCCAGCTGTGCATCCTTCATTAGAACAAAAAGAAACCACCAGAAAACCAAGGGTCTGATTCTCACTTACCGCTTTAAACCACTCCAGCAGAGTAAATGTGAGAAGAAATTATACCCACGCCTCCTCTAGCAGCAGTGTAAATGAGCTGTACTGTAAATTACGATCCAGCTGAAGGTTTTAAGTTAAGACCTAAAGGAAACACGGCAGCCAGATGTTTTGTTGTCTTGTGTCTTCTGCAAACGCTGCTTCCCATGTGCAGTGGAGTTGTTCACCTCTCCTTTGAACAGCACCTGGGAACTGCAGCGTCATGCCAGGCTCTGTAAAAACCAGGCACGGAAATGCCCAATAAATGAACCATCCAAAAACTCCTTTTACTGCATCTGCACCTTCACTGAAAAATCTCTCTCGCAGCCCACCTGCTGCCATGAAGCTCTCCAATTCACCCACACAGCTAAGGAAAGCTTAAACCAAGCCACTCTGTGTGAAATCAGGTGAAATCAGTTAAATTGGCCCAGCCAAGTGAAATAACCAGGCCCCACACTGTGTGCGATAAGAATAGATGATTATTTTATCTGTTTTCACCCTGAATATTTGGAGGGCTTTTAATTTCAGGCGGAAAGGGGGATGCAAATTCACGGCAACGGTAGGCAGGGCATCCAGCTGGTTCAAAAAGTGGCGTTGACCTGGTCCAGCACCTCTGACTGGTGTAGCTGGACCATGGACACACTGACCCACATGAGATACCACCAGCAGCATAAGGTCAGCTGCAGTTCTGAGATTATAGAATAATAGAATCACTTAGGTTGGAAAAGCCCTTTAAGATCATCGAGTCCAACCATTAACCCTACTTTACCCTGTCCAGCATTAAGCCATATTCCCAAGCACCACATCCAGACAACTCGTAAACACATCCAGGGATGGTGACTCAGCCACCTCCCTGGGCAGCCTGTTCCAATGTCTGACAAACTTTTCAGTTAAAAAAGTTCTTCCTCATGTCAAGCCTAAACCTCCTGTAGCTTGAGGCCATTCCCTCTTGTTCTACCACCTGTTACTTATGAGAGGAGATGAGCGTCTACCTCTTTACAATGTCTTTTCAGGTAGTTGTAGAGGGTGATGAGGTCTCCCCTCAGTCTCCTTTTCTTGAGACTAAATAACCCCAGATACCTTCTTTTGGGGAGAATGGGACAGAGGGTGATTTTGTGCAGCTGTAACCACCTCCTGGGTTTACACAACAAAATTGTCTGTTCATGATCTGTCCTCCTGTAAAGAAACTTCATGATATAACAGAACATCCACTCCTTTCTGCAGAAGGATGTGGAAGTAATGGCTCGACATGCTCCTTTGTACACTCACTGATCTGGATCTTCTGCTGACAGCTCTTCCTGCAGGGTGGTAGGGCATAACCTGAGCTAAGACTTGTCCATAGTAATCAATTTGGGAGCATATACTGGTTTACTTGATCTCCCTGGGCAAAATCTCTCACTCCATCTTGAATTAAATCTAAGCATGAAGAAAAAGTGGCTGCATTTGTGTAGTGATACATGAAAGTGTCTGTAAAACATTTTAGGATCCTTCAGGAAAAATGCTAACTATCTGTTCTGTAATTCAATGTATGTTAATATATTCACCACAGATTTCAACTCTCCAACTGCACAAGAAAAAAAACCAAGACCAGTGCTTGCTGAAATATTATGATGCCCAGGGATGAAAATGGTCCAAGGTCTCAGAATATTCAACCAACTTTTGTATAGGGTGTAATGAAAGAACCCTTTACAATGGAGATATGGGGTACAGTAAGGAGCTCTAAAGTCCAACAGAGTGACAGACGCACTAGGCTTGACCTGCAAGTACAGAAGCCACAAGCCAGATGCTGTTCCACATTTCTGTGGCTCCAAGATCAAAACCAAAGTGCCTCAGTCCCCATACAGCAGTGATCTCCTGCTGCGTACCAGGCAGAGAGACAGGTTAAGCATCTTTCCTGCTTATTTTTCACTGTGTCCTCTTCTAAAAAGATGTACTTAAGGTGCTTATATCCATGAGCAGCTTTTGCCTGATGTGACCTCACGAGGACAGGCTTCAGACCACAAAGCAAGAGCACTTACCCTCTTTTCCTGTAAATGCATGCCCTTAATTGCTACCTCTGGACTGTAAAATATTTTTCTTCACTGCTTGGAGCAACTCTTGAGCACATAAACTGCCCTCCATTGTTCATGCTCTTCAGCGTAAAGGTGAACAACAGAACCTACTGCTTTTCTAGTGTACTCAAACACAAAAACTCTAAGCAAGATCACGTTTAGCAGACTTAGCACTATTTTAATATGTGCTAATTTAGAGGAGTGCTTGAAACACACTCACCAAAGTAGTAATCACTGCTCACACACCACCTGCTTTTACACCTTGAGAAATCACTGCCGCAGCATGTTGCATGCAGGAACACTCTCCTCTACAGTCCCCCTTTAACATTCCCCAAGTCTCTGGCAAAAGCTCTGCAATTAATTTTCTCCCTCAGCATCTTTGGTTTCTCAGTGACCATTTAAGCAAGTCACTTCTGGACCCCAGCCCTTGTTTCAAACCTCCTCTTGTTGTGCTGTGGTGCTACCGATAATTCATCTCAGCCTGACAGCTGGAGTGTTGCTGAAGCGAATTCTGGAATGCCTGAGCAGGAGGGGCAGGAGAAGCACTTTAAAATGAAAGTATTATTCTCCAGCAGTGAAGCACCCTTTCCTCCTGCCTCAAGCAACATCAACCCTTCCATTCCTTTGGTTTCTAACAATATCTTCCTCCTGCCACTGAGTTACAAAAGGCCCGACCTGAAAATCGGCTCTTAAAGCAACTGTCAGCAGTTTTTAAAGCCTGTTAAGTAGTACACTGGAAGGGGAAGGGGAGTCAACTCCCCTCGGAGGCAAACCCCAGTTCAGCTTTCCTTGGCCTTGGAAAGATAAAATATAAAAATAAAATACACTGGTAAACCTGAGAGCTGGCATGTCACAGGATGGCAAAGCACATGTTTTACTGGCAGAAGGGCCACAGCACACCCTCTTGCTATACAGTGACTAGAGCAAAACAGAGGGTCTACAGTGGCTTCACAGAAAAACAGCAGGAGCTGTCAAAAATCTTCTTCGACCCACTGTCATCTGGAGAGAAGGAAGAAAAGGACGTGTCTGCTAATTACGCGGTACAATGTCACCTCTAAGCCGGCAGCAGTCGCCTTAACCAGCTGCAAGCCTGACCTGGAGAGGCTCCAGGAGCTATGAAACACACACCCATGCTCACAGCTTAGCTCAAACCCTCCAGAGATCCTGACAGATCCTCACTTGTAAAAACACCAGCAGGTGTCACAGGAACTGGATGCAATTGTTAAAAGTCTTCAAAGAAGGCACGGTGGGATAGAAAATGTTCGACCAGCGCGTGGCCACGATGCGTATCTGCAACAGGGCTGCAAAGTGCCAGCAGGAAGCAGGAAGCAAAAGCATCTGCTGCATTTGTTCTGCTCTGAAGCAGAGAGAGGAGCTGTACATGTGCCATCAACAGTGCATCAAGGATTTATTTAATTTTCATACACTCACTGGCAGGGATCCAGTGATAGTTGTGTGACCTTCATTTTTTCATTGCCCGTGTGTATATTTCACAGACCAACATATTATACACCTCCAGGTAATGAAAGCCCATTTATAATCTGATAAACCACTATCCCTAGATAGGCTCAGATGAACAATTTAAAACTCTCGTGTTACCAGTTTTTTTCTTTATTTTTTTTTCAAGTAGAAGATTAAACTAAGAAATTATTGTCTACTCTTTTTTTCTAAACCACTGATGTATGTTACACAGGAATCAACATATACACAGTAGAGAGTTCAAAAACCCAAATTCCTCAGAAAACTGAGAAACTTGCTGAAGAAACATGGCAGGGTTACAGCATTTTAACACCCAGTTACTTTTCAATGCTACTCACAGAAAACAGCTCCAAAATGGCCATTCAGGATCCCACCTTTATTATCTCAATGCCATCAACACCACATAGATTTTGCCTCTTAGTAAATGCAGAGCAATATTTAGATGCCTTAGAGTTTCAAGAATGGAAAGCCATTTCAATGTTAACAGCCTCAAGAAGCAATAAATCATAACATTTCGAAAAGGAGTTGCTTCTGACTCCAGTATTACTGAGCTAAATGACTTGTACCATTACAGAAAAGTAATTCCACATATGAGAAACGAGCAGCAGCACTTTGGTGATAAGGATATAGAGATATTTGTACTAATGAGGAAACGTAAACTCCATTTTAACACAGACTTGCTGCAGCTGTAACTCTGGAGCTGTTAGCAATGTCTCCTCGGGTTTCTCCAGGGACCAACACAGTATCACTATCACATACTTCTCTAGAGTGATGAAAGCACATTATAGGCTGATAAGAGGCAATCCATGGTTATTTCTTACAAGTCTCCAAAGATAAGCAATTTATTAAGAAGAGCTTTTCAGGAACCTGGCAAAAACAAAACATTCTTCATCAACACCTCACACCAAATCCATCTTCCTTTAAATAAATTCCTAGAGCTGGTGCTATGAAGTCACTCTTCCCTAATTGCTGCTGCTTCGAATTTGCAAATTACAAGTGGTAATGCCTCCTCGCTTGTCAGCAAAGATTTATCAACCCACTCCTGTGTCAAAAGGTCACACGAGTAAATCCGAGCATAAGTGGTTTGAGCAGGAACACCTCCACCCTGTCCGAGCTGTCCCATTGATAACTGCGCACATCAGGATGACATAAAGAAATAGCTTAAATAATTGAAACTATATTCTGACTATATTTGATAACTATTATCAAAGCAAAAGAACAAAGCAGCTCTGAGATGTAACGAGCCTTGCTTTTCTTATCCTCTGTTCACTTATCGGCAACAGGTCTCCCAGGCACTAGTGTGAATTAGAGTAATGAAGAGATGCTCCAGGGTTTGGTTAAAGGCTACTGGATCCAGCTGTGCATCCTTCATTAGAACAAAAAGAAACCACCAGAAAACCAAGGGTCTGATTCTCACTTACCGCTTTAAACCACTCCAGCAGAGTAAATGTGAGAAGAAATTATACCCACGCCTCCTCTAGCAGCAGTGTAAATGAGCTGTACTGTAAATTACGATCCAGCTGAAGGTTTTAAGTTAAGACCTAAAGGAAACACGGCAGCCAGATGTTTTGTTGTCTTGTGTCTTCTGCAAACGCTGCTTCCCATGTGCAGTGGAGTTGTTCACCTCTCCTTTGAACAGCACCTGGGAACTGCAGCGTCATGCCAGGCTCTGTAAAAACCAGGCACGGAAATGCCCAATAAATGAACCATCCAAAAACTCCTTTTACTGCATCTGCACCTTCACTGAAAAATCTCTCTCGCAGCCCACCTGCTGCCATGAAGCTCTCCAATTCACCCACACAGCTAAGGAAAGCTTAAACCAAGCCACTCTGTGTGAAATCAGGTGAAATCAGTTAAATTGGCCCAGCCAAGTGAAATAACCAGGCCCCACACTGTGTGCGAGGAACCCTGCTCCTTACCTGTGTGTCTTTATTCATTGCGGGTCACACCACTTGATTTCAAGCACATGATTCCTTTGGCTTCACGAGAGGCTCTGCAGATGGAGTGATATCTCCAGTCGTTTGCACTGACTGGGGTCACTACCCAACAATTCATCCCTTGTAGCAACATGTCATCTTCTAAAGCCCTGAACATGAGGTGACCTTACGATGACAGAATGATGGGGATGCAGGAGAGCGGGGCAGGAGGAGAAGCCCAGCACAAGCACCCTGCCCTCCTGTCTTCTCACAGGCACTCACTCCAGCACCTTGCTGACCTTAACTGCAGTGCTAACACCAGTTTTTTCCATTCTGTTTTGTGGGGTTTTTAAACACATATGACTAAAAATAGAAGAGGTACCTGCACAGCTCAAATATAACATGCTCCAACAGCCACGTGGCAAGTTTAAATCACCCTGTGATTTATTGACTCTGGGATGTCTCACTTGTGTCCATCCAGGTCATGACACCCTACTCCAGAAATCCCAATTATCCATACAGTAGATGCAGTCTTAGGATCCATAAAATCTTATTCTCCTTCTCCTCCAAAAATGCTTAGGGATTCTACTCCACCACTGAGACTTTAGAATATATCATCTGAGATTATCACAGTGGACTGAGAGCAGATAAATGTCAAAATACACATTCCAGGATTATACTGTTGAACCAGATTGATTAGGGTCAAAATCTCTTGGTA
>NW_009953979.1:3165407-3181656 GCF_000747805.2 Chaetura pelagica
GAAAGATTCTGGAAGCTCATCTTTTGAATCACACTGTGCTGCTGGAAGCACGCGCCACTCAGCATTTCAGTCAAAGCCTAATTCAGTTTTACTCTGACTCAAAACAGGAAAATAGCACATTAATCCTAAATCCTATAAACATTTGTAAACACTTTCCACCATCTTCCTCACCCATGCCGTGGAGGGCTGGCCCGTGTTTTCAAAGCCTGTATGAAAGCAGATGGCAGCCATCTAATTCGGATTCCATGCAATCTGCTGCTGGTAGGGGAAAAAAGTCTTGACTGCTTCTCCAACAAATGTAAAAACCTGGGAAGTTCAACCCACTTCTTAGTTTTGTTAGACGTTTTGTAACAGTTTTGCCAACAGACTCAGCTATGCTCAGGGAAAACACATGCTTCTTGTTCTCAGCCTCAACTCAACAGCAAAAAAAGGCTCAGATAATGCTGGGAATGGCTGACTGTCTACTTGCTTAGCTCTTCTTCTTGGTCTGACTTTGCAATGGCATCCACTGCTCTCTCCTCACCCACAAACCCAATAATTTTAACCCACAGAACAACCAGGTTGGTCTGACATGATTTACCCTTGGTAAATCCATGTTGACTGTTCCCAAACTCTTTCTTTTCCTGCACATGCCCAAACATTTGTTCTAAGAGGACTTGTTCCATCCCCAGTGACCAAAGTTGGGTTGACTGGCCTGTAGCTCCTTGGGTCATCCTTGTGGTTTTAGGAAGGTGGGTTCAATATTTGCCTTTCTCCCATCATCGAGGGCCTCTTTCAGTCTCCCTGAATTTTCAGAGATAAGACAGTGGCCTTGCTTTAACATCAGCCACGTCTCTCAGCACTCACAGATGGAGGCCATCAGGTCTCACAGACTTGCAAGTATCTGCAGCTGATGTTCCTCTGTGTCTCAAGCCCTGACATGGTGTAGGGGCTGGCGCACAAGTGTGATGAGGAGCAGCTGAGGGAACTGGGGGCGTTCAGCCTGGAGAAAAGGAGGTTGAGGGGAGAACCTTCTCACTTTCTACAACTGTCTGAAAGGAGGCTGGAGTGAGGAGGGGTTTTGTCTCTTCTCCCAGGAAGCAAGTGACAAGGCACGAGGCAATAGCCTGAAGTTGTGCCAGGGTAGGTTTAGATTCGATATTGGAAACAATTTCTTCGTGGAAAGGGTTGTCAGGCCCTGGCACAGGCTGCCCAGGGCAGTGATGGAGTCACTGCCCTTGGAGGAATTTAAAAGACATGTAGATGTGGTGCTGAGGGACATGGTTTAGTGGTGGACTTGGAAGTGCTGGGTTAATGGCTGGACTTGATGATCTTAAAGGTCTTTACAACCAAAACTGTGCTATGATTCTGTAATCATCTTGCTGCCCTTGATATCCTCTTGCAAGAACCAACTCTAGATGAGCTCTAGCTTTCCTAGCACCAAACCTGCCTGACTGGACAATGTTTCTAACCTCCACTTTTGCAGCCAGACTCACCTTCTACCTCCTGCATACTGCTTTTTTGCATATTGAAAGCAAAATGAACCACACTGCCCTGTTAAGCCTCTAGCAGAGGTCATAACATGATACCTCAAAGTGAAAGGTCTCCTCAATCCCACCCAAAACTCAAGGATTTGATATTTTTTCTCTCCAAGAAATGAAAAAGTGGCTAACACTACTAGCGATTAGTTAAGCCCCTTCACAGCAAACTCTAAACAACCCTGGCTTGACACAAATGCCAGTGGTCACAAAGCTTCCAAGTCCTTCTACAAAACTGGGAGATTTTATTTGACTGGGTCTCTCTGTGCAGGAATTAATTTTGGAGGTTGATTCTGTGTGATACAATCAGGATGCTTTAGTTCCTGGAGATGACACTTCTCCTCCTACCCACAGCTATAAACTTCAGAAGCATGACACGGATTTCCTACAAACCTACAAATCTTTGCTTCACTATTTCAGCAGCCTCAAAGTGTATTAATTTTATTTTAAAAAACCAACAATCATCAGTAACCTGCAGTTACAACATTTCTGTGATCCCTAATGTTTTATAAACATTCAGTGAAGCTCTCAATGAGCACATTCATATTCTCCATAGCACAGAGCTGCCTTGCTTTGGTTTTCCCTCTTGGGGAGAAACACAGCTCTGAATCCCCCATGTCTGATCACAAGAGTACAAGCAGAAACTGGACAACTGGTTGATGAGTAGGGTTGAACTGGGAAGTTTAGTGGAACACATACCAAGTGAAAAACATACCAAGACAAGATATTATTTTTCAATACTTAGGCTTCTAACATCCTTCTGTTATTGCTACACTGAACACTTCAGCTAAATGACATGGGGGACATGGTGATGTGGGGAGACTTTTCAATGTCATTGATTCATTTTCTTGGTATATTAATCCATGTCAGATAAACATTAAAAATACAACCTATCCCCAAACTCTGCAGTTATTCAGTATCAAAGATTTTTTTGGTTTTATTTCAACATTAAGTTGCTCATAAACCATCAACATCCACCTTGAAGATTTTAATGGAACTAAAGACGGAAGAAAATTATTTTAAGAACCTTAATATCTTCCTCTTGGAGAACTCCAAATCCCAAATGGTTTTAATCCCAACTCTAAAATTAGGTCTCAGTTTCACACCTCTTTCTCCACAAGTGACATAGCACATTAGTTGCTGGCAACACACTTAAATTTAAATATATCAGACTGGTGGGGCCACCTTGTCCTGTCTTCACAAGGAACCAAAACCCTTCAGGAGATGGGACAGGGACTAGACCATCAAGCTACCCCTTCTACTTTCCTCTGTGGAGAAGAATTACTTTAAACTGCCTGCAGAGTGGAAGAGGAGCTGAAGGAATGTTACTGACTTGCTCTGGTGCTAACAGCAAAAGTGCAAAGACTTTTAAACCTATTTAGATCCACTGAATCACGTCAAGACTCCTCTGCAACTGTTTGATATGTTCTGCTCAGCGAGCAGAACAAGAACATCCTTTCTCAAGTGGAGCAAGGTTTTGCATTTTCCACCTGCTCTGTCTCAGAAAAGCTTGTGTGGCTGAACTTCACCCAAATCTGCTGCTCCAGCCTCATTCAGTGCCACTTGTCCTAGAACAGGAGCTTTGGGGACAGGACCTAAGCCAGCAGCTAGCACAGATGGGCCATGTCAACGTTTCATCGAGGCAGGTCCTACCAGGTGATGCTGCACCAGTGCCAAACCTCACTCTGCCAAAACCGCTCTGGAGACAGTCTGCAGTGTTAACAGCATGGAAAGAGCTGAACCAGGGACTGTCTTATCCTTTGGAGACAGTGTAGCTGCTTTCCTTGGCTTAAAAGTCGTACATCACCACTTCAGGGACTGTCACTAGATGCTGGACCAACACTCACCCTCAGGCTCCATCCAAGTGAACCAGTTCAGTCCCTGGCAAACCAACCCTAGATTACACCCAGTGCGATGCTCTCACTGCACACACCGGGCACTTGAAATGATGTACAAGCCCTTGACCCTTAGGTCATCTCTTAGGCAGTATCAATATCAGAGGCTAAGTTTTAATGCCCTGGAGCCAAGAAAGAGACTACCATTTGTCTCATAACAGTGTAATTTCACAAAACACACCTCTCCAGAAGTACTCCCGCTCACTTTAAAGGTTAGACATTGTTTCACAAGATTTATTTTCAGGAAATGAGATTTTTATCCTCGTTTTCATAAATCATCTTGATTTCACAGGATACCTCAGTTATAATATTAACTGTACAAATTCACACATACCCAGGCAGAGATGTTAAACAGGGAATGCTCTAGAAGTGGAGTATGATGTACAGATAACTATGAGGGATAAGCTACATTTAAGAGCATTGCAGCATCTTGCTTAGAACATGAGAAAGGCACATGCAACCATATTTCTATAATCATGTGAAAAAAACTTTGAGAAAGATTAATAAATCAAAGGGACAATTAAGAAGGGGCCGTTTTTGAGAAGTGACTGATAAGCCAACTGCATAAAACCTGGAGAAAGAAGCCAATGCTTAGTCTTAACATCTCTTTCAAGAGAACCTTTCTCTTCCAGACTCTGTCATGCTGTTGTTACTTGTCACCTGCCAGCATTGAAAACTTGGCTTGGAACAGCTGTAAACATATGCAGGAGATTTCTAGTTTGTGCATGCCAGGATTTCCCTCGTTCCTGCTCACAGAACTGCACTCATGCTAGACTAAGGGTAAGAGTTACCAGCAATGTATCCTAGTTGCAAAGACCAACCACCTTTCAATCCTGGACCTAGAAGCCTTAGGTTTGCTATTAAGCTTTTCAGAAAGAAGGAAAAATTAAGCAAATTGGGAAAGAAACTCCTCTTGCACAAAAGTTCAATCCAAAGGGACAGCAAACTACTTGGATGTGGTGCTCTCCTCCTAAGTGCAGAACAAGCTCTCAAATCTTTTAAAAGCAAAGTGGAGCTTTCCAGGCTTACCCTATTTCCAATATACTGATCTCAAGTACACAAAAATCAGCAGCCATAATTATTATGGGTTTTGGAAGCAGACACTTTGTTTCAACATGGACAAAAATTACACCTCACTGACCAGCAGGTGAGACACTATGGCACCCCTGAATCCTGGGTTTAAGTAGTAGTAAGTCTGTGTGTGTCTATAGCAAAATGGGAGAAACACCACTTGTCTAATCAGACTGCAATCCACTGCCTCAGTACAGTTTTATCCTGATTTTAATGCTGTGAAAATTACTTTAGCTTCAGCAATCCAATCTCCTTCTCATTACCTCACTGCTACTAGGCTTCTGATGTAATTGACATGATCACTTGCAAGGGTTAGGAAAGTTTTGATTTTAGAACAGCCAATCTTGCCCTCTTTTTCTGTTGCATTTTAGATTCATCCGTTTATACAATCAGATTTTTTTTTTTCCCATATAAATACTCCTTTCTGGAAAAGAAATTCAAAATAGTTCTGATTTCCCAGTAATTAGGAATATAAATAGAGTGAAAGTCACAAGAAGAGTTTTTAAGAAGACAAAATCACTTGCTTTTCCACCTAGGAGGATCAGGCTTCCTGATTATTTCTGTCTGCAGAAGAGCTTGTCCCCAACATAGTGACAGAGTATGTGTCCTCTGAACACTCTCATTCACACCTGGATGTGCCTACCACCCTGAAGGTAAATCCTGTGGTTGTCTCCTTGCAAGCACAAGTTAAGGACATGACAGCCCAGGCTGTGAGCTGTCGTAATGGTCAGACTGAATTCTGACCTCAATAAATCCCTCCTGGTGAAAAAACTACCTTTATAGAAATACTTCTCCCAGCAGTGAGAGCAAAGTTGCTTGTTATAAAAACCTGTCCCACTAACAAACACTTCTGGCATAAAGCCTTGCCATCCGCTTCCAGCAGCTGAGACAGGTAAAAAACTGAGACAGGCTTTCATAGAATCACAGAATGGTTTGGGTTGGAAGGGATCTTTAAATCCTGCAGTGAGCAGGGATCCCTGCAGTGAGCAGGGACATCTCCAACTAAGTCAGGTTGCTCAGAGCCCCATCCAACCTGACCTGGAGCATTTGCAGGGATAGGGCATCTATCACCTCTCTGGGCAACCTGGGCCAGTGTCTCACCACCCTAATTGAAAAAAATGTCTTCATTAAGATGAATATCTAGTCTCCTTATATCCTCTAGCTGTTTTGAATCCTAGGTCCTCTCTGCACAAACTCCTTTTCCCTTGAACAGGGACTCTCTCACTCTTACAGGAGTGACACATTTCTCTGTGCTCACAAGCAGACCCTTGTGCTGCTCAAAACCAGCCTGGCTGAAGAAACAGAAAGAAAAAGAAAATTAAAACAAAGACCTTAAAGCTTATACGTCTGGTATTTCCTCTTAACACCTCCTTCAAGCATGCACCGTTCATTGAGCCTTTCATTTCCTTCTCAAATAACCTCGTACTGAGTTAAGCCAACACAATCAAACAAAATCTCAGTAACCAGGCCAACATGTGGAGCTCACATAAAGCTACAAAGCATGTTGAGATCTCTCACACCCTGCCATAGTGCCATGCTCTGCGATGCCCTGGGTGCCGTGTGTCTGAGCTGGGAATGCCAGCAGCTTCAGGAGGAAAACTAGACTCAGATTAAGGCATCACTTCTGCCAACAACTGACTCATGAAAGAGCAATGCTCCTTTGACATGGCCAGATCTATGAGCAGAGGGGGTGATGAAGATCAGTGCGTTATGCTTTGATATCTCCTGGTGAACTCACTCATGGAGGCTTCGAGACAACACATGGCAGCTTTTATACCATGAGGACTGTAAGAGCTTTTTCTATCCCCTCTGGTTTCATGAGCTCTGCAACAATTTGTTATCTTCAAAATCTACGCTGAAAAATGTGGCTGAAATTGGTCAAATTCAGAAGTTACTACAGGGACTGCCAGTGTCTCCTCCACACATGCTGGTCATCACATAAACCATCAACTAATTTCAAAGGAGTCGAAAGATCACATGCTTTATGCGTAAAGAGGTGATTGGTGACAGCCAACATGGCTTCACTAAGGGCAAGTCATGCCTGACCAAACTGGTGGCCTTCTACAACAAGGCTACAGGGATGGTGGATAGTGGCAGAGCAACTGACATCATCTACCTGGATTTGTGCAAGGCCTTTGACACTCTCCCACATGACATCCTGGTCTCCAAACTGACAAGGCATGGATCTGACAGATGGACCACTTGGTGGATAAAAGATTGGCTGGATGGCCACACACAGAGTTGTGGTCAATGGCTCAGTGTCCAAATGGAGGCAGGTGACCAGTGGTGTCCCTCAGGGGTCAGTACTGGGACCAGTGCTGTTTAACATCTTTGTTGGAGACATGGACAGCGGGATTGAGTGTATCCTCAGCAAGTTTGCTGATGATACCAAGCTGTGTGGTGGAAATGACACCCAAAAGGGAAGGGATGCCATCCAGAGGGACCTTGACAGGCTGGAGAGGTGGGCCAGTGCCAACCTCATGAAGTTCAACAAGGCCAAGTGCAGGGTCCTGCACCTGGGTCAGTGCAACCCCAGGCACAAATAAGAGACTGGGGGAAGACTGGCTGGAGAGCAGTCCTGAGAAGGACTTGGGGGTGGTAGTAGATGACAAGCTCGACATGAGCCACCAGTGTGTGCTGGAGCCACCAAGATGATCACAGGCCTGGAGCAGCTCTGCTATGAAGAGAGGCTGAGAGAGCTGGGGCTGTTCAGCCTGGAGCAGAGAAGCCTCCTGGGAGACCTTAGAGCACTTTCCAGTGCTTGAAAGGGGCTACAGGAAAGCTGGGGAGGGGCTTTTCATCAGAGAAAATAGTGATAGGACAAGGGGTAATGGTTTTAAACTGAGAGAGGGGAGATTTAGGTTAGATATTGGGAAGAAATTCTTCACTATAAGGGTGGTGAGGAACTGGAATGGGTTGCCCAGGGAGGTTGCTGATGCCTCATCCCTGGAGGTTTTTAAGGCCAAGTTGGACAAGGTTTTGTGCAACCTGGTCTACTGGTGGGTTCCCTGCTCATGGCAGGGGGGTTGGAACTTGATGATCTTTGAGGTCCCTTCCAACCGTAATGATTCTATGATCCCACCCCAACTTCAGAGTCATGCTGACCCCCATCTCTTCCTTGCACTAGTCTTCTTATAAAGCGTGCATGGTCAAAGAGGACACCGGCATCATGAGAGCATGTGCTTTTTTCCCCTCTCCTGCAGTTTTTACAGTAGCAAAAGTTAATACATTCAGATTTTGTTTCTTTGACAATTCCTCTGCTTTATACACTAAGCATGAAAACACAGAAAACTGGTTGTGGCTGAGGAGCAGGTATACCCTCTTTGGGAAGGCACATGATATGAGCCTGATTCCCTCTCCACAGGGATGTTCAGTGATGCAGCACTCTCCTAAGAGAAACCATAATTCCTGTGCAGAGCATACAGACATGCACCAAGTAACTCCACGTCAATCAACACCAGCCTTCAAAACACAACAACCAGACTATTTTCTCCCTGCACATCAAAACCACATGCAAACCCAGGAACAATTCCAAAACACTACTGCAGGTTTCCCACTTTCCACCCACCCCATGTACCCACTGCAGAAGACTGTGAGTGAAAAAATGGTAAATCCAACCTAAACCAATCACAACCAGACCCCAGCTCCTGCTCTACTGACAGAACAATTTCACTTTCTGGCTGCAAGGTACAAAAGTCTTCGGACTCCAGGTTTTGCCAAGGCAACACATGGATATCACAGGAACCCTAACAAAGGCTGACAGCAGACGCTTTTCTTATACTCTCTGCCAGGTCTCTTGTGTGCCACAATATTCAACCATTGCTATTCCCAATCCCTGAGAAAACACTCCCTCGCTCTAACTTACCCTAATGGATGGGCAAAGTCAATTTGCAGAACATCAATGGGCAGAAAGCAGCAGCCCAGGTTACACCAACCAGTGAAGGGGCTTTGTATTTCTAGGCTTTAGATGCTCTCAGGTTGTACCTAATGGCTGCTAAGCAAAACCTGCAGAGTCTGGCATTACAACCTGCCTTCCTGCTTTCTCAGAAAGCCAGCAGTTAATGGCATTCAGACTGAACCTGGAATCATGAAAATATCTTTATTAAGCATGTCAGAAAACGTAGCAAAATGCTATGTTGAACAATTGGCCATAGCAATGCTACTCAGTTCAGCAAAGTGAGTCTGTATCACATCTGATGTGTTACATAAAATATATGTCAGCATTTTCCTGGCAATAACAATACAGCAGTTTCTGAAAACCTTAACACACTGCAAATAAAATATTTGCAATGCACTTGGAATTGTGGTCACTGTGCAGCTTAACACACTCAGCTGTATTCTCACGTTTCAATTGCCTGAGAAGAGCAGGAAATAAACCCACCTCTTTAAGGCATGCACATAGTGCTGAGTCTTAGGTCTTCTTATGCATTTCAGGTATAAAAGAAACATATTTGTATTTATCTCTACCCATGCATTCCTGTCTAGAGGCATATGACCCTTGGAAAAAAAAACAAACAAACAGGAGATGAAGGCAAGGAAGGAGGGCCAGCATAAGGAAGGAGACATGGGCAACAGAGGTTTTTAAGAGGCTTGAAAATTGCTGTGATTAGTCAAGCTAAGGAAGAAATCAGAAAGATTAAGAAAAAGATGGATGGTTCATATAAGGATAGGAGGGAAAACACTATAGCAAGGAGACAGGGGGGAAAAAAAAAAATAAAATAAATAAAAAATAGAGAAACAATCAGGAATTACTTTTAAATGAGATATAGTATTGCCTGGGGTCAGAGAAGAGTACCAGGAGCCAGAAACACACCCTCAGAGTTCATCAAGCGTGTGATTTCTGCCTGGAAATCTCTTCAGTTGGAGCTCTTGTTGCTGCTGTCTGTTATGAGGCTTTTTGAATCCATCTGCTGCTGACTGCCAGGCCCACACACCCATCAGCAACACATCTCCACAGAACACGTCCACCAAGAGACGTGGCTTTCAGCACTTAAATGGATGGAGAAATCCTCCAATTTAACCCAAGCACAGACCAATAGAGGTGGCCTCCTGTGACTTGTAGTGACCCAACCCTACAGAACAAATTCCACTTAAAACCAGCATTCCCAGACTCCAGTGGGGCCAGGATTTCACCTCCTGCCACTTATAAAGGTCTGGGCTGTTCTGGCTCATCTTGAACCCCACTGAGGTGCTGTCACCACACTGCTGAGCTCTGAGCCAAAACCTCCTTCCCCAAACACAAGTCCCAATGCAGCCTCATTTATCTCACAGCCCAAAAGTTTCTGCTGCCCATCAGCTCAGTCTCTAAAAGCAATGCTGCTGCATCATGAGTAAAAATCCCTCTGGCACATCAAAACACCAGTAACAAAATTCCACTTAACCTGAAAAGGACCACACAGGCCTTCAACTTGACAGATTTGGCACTAGTTCTGCTTAAATTCAGCATTTCATTTAAGAGAAAATGCATGAATTTCCAGCTTTTCACATCTCGATACCCTACCACCATCACGTACCCATCAGGGCTGGAGTGGAGCAACTGGAAAAAGAAGAGGGGCAGGAGTGGGACTTGATGATCCTCACAGGTCCCTTCCAACTGAGCATATTCTATGATTCTGTGGATATACCCAGCCCACTGATGCTCACGCCCAAGAGCAGGACTGGGCTGGGGGCTGTGCCATGTTCCAGCCACCTTTGAAGAGATGGACACAAGCAGAAGCAAAGCACTTGTGTTTCTAAGTGCAGTCATCTCAGGAGAGCACTTCTGAAAGGTTTAGGAAGCCTTTTGATTAGAAGGGAAATTGGAAATCCTAGCTTCAGAGCCTAGCACATAATAGGCAAAAACCTGCTGTTGCCAAAACTACCCATTTAATTTTTTTCACAGCTCTACCAGAAAATGAGTTACACAGAAAAACAGATAAAGGAGAAGGGAGGGCTGATAGCATGGTCTTGCTGTCTCCTCCACGGATGCTCCCTGCTTCAGGTAATTCTGTCTTTGTCTCACCCTACCACAGAGAACTGCCGCGATTACTTATTTTAACTGTGATTTCTCTTCAGAGGTGACATGACTGCACTCTGATTTTGATGCATCTCGACACCTATCAAGGCTCCTAATCTTACAAGTAGTGCAAAGTGACTCTCCCACCCTTTCCAGCTCTTGATTCTTACTTAAAAAACTGCATTAGACAAGGACTTAGCCATAAGCCAAACATCTTGAATAAGGCAGTCTTCGCAGTGAAGGATGGGAACCACAAATGTTAGGTGGTGGAGGGCTTGAACATCAGTAGGACTTCTTTGCTACTGACAACAAATAACTACAAAGCCAGACCAGTGTTGAGCCAGAACAGCCTCAGTGGCTGAGCCTTTTCCTCATGTCCTCCATCTGCAAGGCTTTGCAGTGCTCGGGACAGCATCCACACCACAAAGAAGGTGGCATGTTAATAACTTGTCTTGTGCAAAGGGATGAACAGTTTACAGGCCAGTCTGTAGTATCCTGGGCAGAGACCCAGCTCATCATGGGACCCGGTGGGCCAGGTGAGGACAGCAATGAGCTTTAGGACCAGAGGAAAAAGGCTTGATGAGATGAAGCTTTATAACAGCAGGAGGGTGGAGAAGTCTGGCAGGCCCATTGGATGGGCAAATTTGCTTTTCTTTTATTATTTAGGGTCTCCCCCTACATCTTCCTTGGCCCTGCCTTGTCTAACATTGGCCCTGCCAGAGACTCTAATTTTCCCTGCCCCATCTGTTTGGATTTGCTTACTTACTAATTTATACAACATCTAGCTCCATGGTGGCTAAGCATTTTAATCACAGTGATTAACACACTGAGCAAGAACAAAACAAAAATGGTTAATCAAAGGCTATTAGCAGTGTTGGAATGTCTAGACGCTGCTTTTTACACATGAATGCTGGTTAACGATCATCTCCCCATAACATTCACAGGTCTCTGATTTATTCATTCTTTTGCCAGCTCTGCAGTTTGCCACAACCACATCAGGGATTTTGACCCATTTGGCACCAGAAGAACTCAAGATGCTCCTGCAGAAAACACTCATGCTTTTCAGCCTGTCTGAAGTGCTTAATGCCACGAGCACAAGTAAGAGAGAAACCTCAGAACAAGAATGGCCTGCAACCTGCACTATGATGCACCAAACCCCTCGTGCCTCCACAATAAAGAGGATCCTTCCCAAATCAAGGAATGATCTATAACAAGAAATGCCAAGAATTCTCATTACTAGGTGCACGATGTTCTAACTAGTGTTTGTAACAATAGGAACACTACTTGTAAACATACATACAGAGTTTTGTAGTGACATAAGCCTGGGCTTGCTCCTGCAACCACCGCTACGTGAGCTGGCAGCTCACCTCCTGGGTACAATAATCACCACCTCCAAAACTATTGCCAGCAGCAAAATGGAGCCCAGTGTCCAAGTGGGAAGCAGAGCCCCCTGGGTGAAGCAGCGTCAGTACACAAAAGAACGACTCTGGCTCAAGGACGGCTCACAGATGCCAGACAAAGGGTACACAAGGAAGGCAGGGGATGCCCAAATACCTGGGCAAAGTACTGATTTGGAAAGCCTAAGCCTTTAAGAATGTGTTGCCTGGGCAGGGAGAGCATGTCTTATCTGTGTTTGTAAAGCCTTGTGTAAATTAACAGCCTTACACAAACAGGATTTAAAACAAAAATACAAGTGCAACTACAGGGTTTATTGCTTTAAATACATCTCCAGTGGTTTACACTGTGAACACAGAGCTTAATGGCTTCATTTATGAGTCACAGCTGCTTAAGGTAGTGTAAATGTAGGTTTGTTTGGGCTTTTTTTAATAGCTAATACAACTAAAAGCAGGCAAAAAAAGTTTGACCATTCTTCTATGCTTTCAATTCAGCTGCCTTCAACTAGTCCTCCTGCCACTTCATTGGCCTCTTCTGAGGCACCTTCGGCAAAAATTTAAGTTTGATTTTTCTTATTAAATAGGGCACCACAGCTGCAGTACAGAGATCTGGGCTGATTCTTGGTTCAAAAGCCTCCATTAAAAGCTGTATGTTGGGTAAAGGTCCAAGATAACCAGTAAAGTTTGAAAATTATACAATCCCATGCATGTGCACAGACATTCGTCTCTCTCCTGTGATAGGAAAAGGTTTATTTGATGGTAAACTAGAAGGAAATTAAATAAGCACCCTTGCTCTGCTGTGGTTTTTACCTCCTTCTCTAACAAATCATCACTTCAGGGACATGAATCATTTTAGTGCTATCTTTGCTTCATTAGAAGAAGTGTACGTTTAGAGCAAAATAGAAGTTTTGAGGGTTTTATCTCTGTGTGAAATCCTGTGGACACATGTATCCCAAGTCACAGTGCTGTGCAACAGAGAGGAAGACAGCCATCTCAAGGTGGACCTCAATCAGCTGCGTCGAGATATGTCTCCAGTCACTTCGGTCCCTTAGTACAGCATTACCAGCTACAGAAAGTAATAACCACACTGAAACTGCACATTATTAATTTAACAAGGCTGACTGGGAGATCTTTACATTGACTCTCCCAGCCTTCCACTAGTTCTACTCCATTGTCGATTGTTTATTTATTATTTACTATCTAGGTGTCTCTGGGACAACTTAATACAGTAAGATAGTCTCTCATCTCATCCCTGCTAATGAAAGTAATAAATAACTACAGTAAGCATTACAATCAATATTAAGCTCTGCTCACATCCTGAAGAACATGAGGTCTGTGGCCCACAGTCCTGCTGGAGATGAAGGGTCTCCAAGGGATCCAAATCTGCTTAGTGCTCAGACAAGAGCAGGTGAATTAGCAGCAGTGGGCTGGGGTACCAGGAGACAACCAGACGGCTGGGAAGATATCATGCAGGTGATGGTTTCATGTTTTGGAGGAGATATGAAGCACAGGTGCCTGCTCACTTAGTCTCACTGCAAGCAAACCTCCAAAGCAGCAGTAACACCATCAGTGCCTCAAGTGAAAGGCAAGAGGAGGTTGCTCAGAAATGTAAAGTATGATAAAAACAAAGAAGGGGCAAGAAGAGACATTGAAAACTGAGTAAATGCTGGTAAATAATCCTGCAGATTTGTTTCTGTTTTCAGAAAAAAAAGTATTTAATGGAAAAACACTATGAACTGCACAATATGAACAGGCTGGAGTTACTTGGAATTTACCTTCCTATAAGGCAACATCATGGAAAGCTCCCGAGAATTAAACTGTTTTTTTTGCTGTATTTCCTGCTCTTATGAATACAGAAGAAACCCACACAAGTTTTCACACTGCCTCATGGAATTTTTTCACACTTGCCTAATGGAATGGTTTGGGTTGGAAGGGACCTCAAAGAGCATCTAGTTCCAACCCCCCTGCCATGGGCAGGGGCACCTCGCACTAGACCAGGTTGCTCCAAGCCCCATCCAACCTGGCCTTGAACACTGCCAGGGATGGGGCAGCCACAGCTTCTCTGTGCAACCTGTTCCAGTGTCTTACCACCCTCACTCTAAAGAATTTCTTCCTAATGTCTACCATAAATCTCTTTTCAGTATAAGACAAATTCTCAGTTGCCATCACTACTCATGTCACCAGAACAGGACCTGGTCCTCTTCATCTACACTACAGAGAAGCTGGAAAACTGACTGCAACATTTCGTATCTTGCTCCACTCAAAAATAAGTTTCCACAACTAATCTACGGAAAGATACTTCTTGTACAGGTATTTTCTGACCCTGCAAGGGGCACTCACCCTCTGGTTTGAGCTCTTCCAGGATAACTTAATAGGTCTAAAGCTCAAGTGATTGAATTAAATCATTGTTGCACACATGGATTTGCAGGAAAAAAAACACATACACACAAAAACCCTCCAAAAAACCCTGTAACTGCCCCATTCTTGATTTCTGAAGAAGTTTCAAAACCCTCAAAATTCATACCCTTACCTGGGGATCTCCCTAACCAAAACAGTGAGGCAAGTCCATGTGATGCAAAACTTTCTAAACAACACCAAAGAAAATGTTGCCAAACTTCAAAAACTCACAAAGAACTGAAGTATTTATCATGGGCTATTAAACACTCACCATCTCCTGCTCAGGAAGTTTTTAAGCCACAAATGCCAGTTGATGGCACAATAAGCTGCAGGAAAATTATAAGGCACCTGCCCAGATCCAAGGCCTGTTCTGAGGCCACCTGTGGTCTTTTCTGTTCTCCATCAGAAACACAATAATGAGCTGCACAGTGTTTTGGCCTGACATCTCTGAAGACACAAATGCTTTGGTTGCACTTTCCTAAACTCCCAGAGGAGCTCTTTCAAGCATTGTGAACTGTTTTCAATAACTAGTAGAGCAGAAAAAAGGAAAAAGAAAAAAAGAGATTTTATGCTCACATTGGAACTCCAGTAAAAACACCAAACATTGATGCTGCTTTGTGGTTTCTTCCTTTAACATGGGTAGTCACTACAGATCACAGGAAGCTCTGCACAATAGCTAGTTGTACCTGTCACCCAGAGTCCTGACCCATTCAGGACACAGAGTTATTTAATTCACCAAAGACACAACTGAACGACTGCAGACACCCCAGGAACAGTCCCCATCAAAGACAAAGCAGACCAAGAAAACCCTCCTGGGAGTTGGGAAGGACTGAGTAGCCAACAGCCTCATTTAGATAATCCCTCTGCTTTGACCCAAGGCAGTACAAACTCATCAGATAACAGATCTCTTGAGAGGAGGGGGACAGCAAGAGATCATAAACTGACAAAAGCTGTCTGAATCCAGAGGTTTTAGATGTATCTAACTATTTCTGCCTGCACATCAGCCCCATTGCTGTGGTCTGTGTAGCTGTGGAGATGCAGGGTGGGAAACAGTGTACAGAGGAAAATAACAACTACTCCACAGACCCAGGTAAACAGCTGGTTTACAGCAGATATTTCTTTTTATAATTCTACTCATATGATTAGGAAGAATAATATACATCCTTTAACAGGCAAATAAAGTCATTTCAGGGTTATCACAAGAATCCACAAGCAAAGGATGCATGAGCAAATTTTGTGTTTGGGATGGTAAATTTTTGTGGTCATTCCTTTCCCCTACCTATGTGCTTTTTTGACATTAATACAGTGCATGACAATGCTTTCAGTGAAACCAGCCTTAATTTGTCAGCTTTTATGTTGCATTTCTATTATGAATCTTCTCTTTTGATGTTTTCTTCTCATCTAGTTCTTCTTTACTGTTAGGAAGATGACCCTAAATGACTTCTGCAATGAACATCTCTTTAACTTTCATCACTAATAACTTCACAGCCTCTGACACTTTTCAAAATTTATCACGTTAAGTTACACTCCACCCATTCTGGGTCCATGTTAGGACCCTGAGAAGGAAGGCTGCCTGCTGAAGACCTAAGCAAGGACTAGGTTGGGTGGAAAAGCTGGGCTAGCAAGGTTGCATCAGTGTGCTGGTGTTCAAGCCTCCGAGAGAAGACTCCTTGGCTAAGGAACAACAATGTTCAGTTTAGTTCTCACTCATTACACCTGGCTGTCTGCTGGAGGAGCTGGCTGGGCTAGGATGGGCTGCAGAGGGTAAGCAGCTACCAGGCCTCTGCATTTGAGGCAAATGAGGAGAAGGAACTCAAGCTTCAAAAACCTGAAACTTCATTGGGCTCAATGCCTGGATGTAATCCTAGCAGATGATGCTCAAACAAAAATCCAAAGTCTGCATGGAACAAAGAAAACACTGAAATTTAATAAACAAATATATATAAATATTACTGTTCACTGGTTCCTGCCACTCATACC
>NW_009953979.1:3181890-3198837 GCF_000747805.2 Chaetura pelagica
AAATAATAATAATAATAATAATAACAATAACAATAATAATAATAATAATAATAATAATAATAATAATAATAATAATAATAATAATAACGCCCACAGCAATTCAATGCACTGATTACACAAAAACTCCAGGTTTGGGAACAGGTAAGAGTCCAGATAAAACACTTGGACCTACCTTAGCAGCACTGCTGAAGAAAAGAGCAATACCATCCCACAGAAGGAAAATTGGTAAAAAGCAGAACACAAAAGGACAATGCCAAGGTAAGAGCACACTGCTCATCTCAGAGCTCTTGACACATATTACAGGCAACTGTGCCTGCTGTGCAAACACAAACACAAACTTGCAGTTACAGTTAACAGAGATTAAATGTCTTCCTGAAAGATTTCCTCTTGGAAAAGGGATTGGAAGAAAAATAAATTTCTTTAAAGGTGACTGCTCTTTAAGCCTAATCAGTAAAAATCCACAGTTTTATCACAGTGAAATTGCTCTTAAGAATGCAGACTTCTATTTTGAGTGACTAACAGATGTTTTCACTAAGGATTTAGGACAGAAAGAACACAAATACAATGATAATGGCAGCATAATGAAGCTCAGCCTTCATTTAATTCACACAACCAATTAATACCGTACTCAGTGGAAAAAGCTACCAGGGCAAGAACCCTTCATTGACCGTAAGAGCCAACGTGAGGCAAAATATCCACCTGCATTTTAATTCTTTATTAGGGAAGAGTAAGGATGGTATTAGAGGGCTGTGCCTCTTTACACGCAGTAACTTCACAGCAGCAAACAAGCATCACATCCCCAGTAGAAAAATTGCCCTGAGGAGGTCTAGCTCCTCAAGCAGTCTGGAGGTTTAAACATCTTTTTGTTCAGCTGAGCCCATTATCAACGTGGGAAATGGCACTAACTAAGGAATTTTCCCTGATTGCATCCTCATTCATCACTTCTCACGTGAAATACTTCAGCAGCTCCTCTCCAAAATAAAAGTATTATTTTGCCTTTCCTGTTGATTTCCCCTAAAATGACCTTTCAGGACGATAAAAGCAGTTCAAAGGAAACAAAAGACGTGACCTTCCCAGGTTTTTAAGACACCTCTGTGAGGAGTGCAGGTTTACAAATCCTCTAATCCCCTGAAAGAAAGGGGAAAATAAGCCAGTCCCAGGCAAAGAAGTCAGCAAAGCATCAGAAATTAAACTTAAACCTTCAATTCAAAACTCCCTGCTGCAGTTATGTAGCTCCCGATAATTGCAGTGGCTTCTTTTAATCTGAGAACATAGTTAAATACCAACAAGAAAAATGTAAGGGACAGAAATAACCTGCCCTCACTGCTAAAAAATTGGTCACTTCCCAGGAACCGCAAAGAGCTGGTTCCTGGTTAAAGGAGCAGCAGGGGATTACGGTGAGATCTGTGTGTTCAAACGGAAAATTCAGCAGCTCATTCCAGGCAGAGCTTGATCACAAGGAAAAATAATGAGAGACTTTAGCGAAGCTCTAATTGTGCAACAAGCCATACCAGAAAAAAAGCCCACGTTTTTGTAAATGGAATTATTAAACTCCAGAGCAGTAAAACAAAGGCTAAAAAAAGGCTATGCACAAATGCTAATACAGTATCAATTATGGTAGTGTTTTGAAGCGTATCAATGGAGAGATTATTCAGGTAAACGCTAGGTTACCCAGTCAGAGTTTCAATACTAAAAAACAGTGTTTAATCTTAGTTTCTGCTTTCCTGAGTTTTAGAAAGCAAAAATATTCCCTTTACTCAGGATTCATTTTTATTTTCTTATGAGAATATGTGGGGGTTTACAGCCCACCTCTGCAGGCTCTCCTGCACATTCCAAGATGTGGGGCATTATCAGAAAGGACCAAGCAATAAGACCACCCTTTCATGGTTCATTTGTCACTCATGTTTGTTATCTAACCAGTAGATTTTGATCCAGTGTTTGCATCCCAATCTGGAAAACCACATCAATTATAAAGCAGCTGAGGGAATGCTCAAAAACATTTGATCTTTGGGATGCCAAGGGTTTCATGCAATAAAACTGTAGCATATCAAGCACAGGTTTTTGCAAAATTATGAATGACACCTGAAGTCCTAGCTGAATTAATCTCCTGAAGGATGATTAAGTTAAAAATCTACAGTTACTTCCAATCTTAAAAACTGATAGGTTTTAACTCCCAACATACAGTAGCTAAAATGTGATATTACTGGAAGCTTTTTGAAACCAATCAATAACTATTAAAGCTGGATCGCATCAGCTACGACCAGGTATTAGCCACTTTCTCAATATCTCAAGTATTCAGTTATTCTTAGATACAGTTAAAGTAGTAAAATGAAGTGGTCTCATACTGACACTGCGATAAATACGAGATTAAATATAGAACAAATTTATTACTCCCTAAAGTCCTACTGAGTGTCCTGATTTTTCCGTATCCACAACAGTAGAGTTCACTTTGATGTTTTATTATCCCAGATCTAAAACGCACAAGTGCAAAGCAAAGCATGTGCTGGTTCAAAGACAGAACCCAGCCACACCAGGAATGAAGCTGACGCCGAACCCACAGACCAAGCTGATGTCCCTCTGACAGATGTCATGACCCTCATAAAGCAAGTGCCACCACCTGCATGTGAGTGATTTGTGACACTGAGCTTGTGTGACACCCTGCAGCACCCCGGGAGCGCCTATGGGCTGCCAGAGGAAGATGCCTGCAGGAAAACGACTCTTCCTAATACTCTGCTTTGAAGAAAACTGAATAATCAGCCCATTTTTAAACCACTGTTTGTAAGGGCTCTGAGGAGATTTAAAGTAAATCAGCTAATTACTCAGCTTGCTTAAAAGGAACTTTTGATGCACAAATGAAGTTCCACTGGGTCTGGGTGAAAATGGGTGACCCCAGAGGTGCATGTTTCTGGCTCGCTGCCTGTTCTGCTCTCCCAGGATGGTCCCAGCTTAACTCCACCAGGTCCTCATGCACAGCAAAGCATGCTGAAGGCAGCTGCAGGAGCAACAAACCACCTCCTCCCTCATCAGCATCTGAGAAAATGTGTTCACAAGGACACCAGCATTTGGGTCTCAGCTAGAGGGACACGTCTAGGCAACTCTCCTTTCACCATCACACACCTGGATTCTACCCTGAAGCACTAATACTAAAGTAACCCACTGAATATAAGTCTCCCAAAGGGGATACTTAAAAACTAATCCAATGAAGGGATCTGGGCTCCACTACTGGAACACGCACAGGGGCCGCAACATAACCACATGGCTACATCTGAAAGCGGATTTTCATAGAATCATGGAATCATGATGACCCTTAAAGGCCATATAGTTCCAATCCCCCTGCAGGGAGCAGGGGCATCTTCAACTAGCTCAGGTTGCTCAGAGGCCAATCCAACCTGACCTCCAATGTTTCAAGGCATGGGGCATCTGCCACCTCTCTGGGCAATCTGTGCCAGTATTTCACCATTTTCCTAGAGACTCTGATAGGTTGGATACACCTCAATCACCTGGGGAAAAACCCACATATTTTTGTAAGAAAATGAAAATTAACCCTAAGTAAAGGGAGTATTTTCCTTGCAAAAGTGTTGCATCCCTCTGGGATCCTTGTTGTACATTAGGATGCTGCAGCTTCTGCAGCTCAATCACTATAGGACTGTCCCTGGCACAATGCTGGCCAGGACCCACCAGCCCTCACCCCAGCAGCTCCTCAGCACAGCCCAGAAACCACTCCCAGCTGCAGGGGGAGGCAGCCACCCTATCTCAAATGCCAAGAAAGTTTAACATGAGAGAAATGCCTACGAGAGCATCACAGGCAAAAGACAAATCTTGCCATTACTTGGCTCACAAGTGGAGATGTGGCCATTAAGGGTGAGCTCCCAGCACATGAGGCAAGGAGAGCTCCATGCTTGATGAGTGCATGTGACAGGATTTTTTGGTGTTTTACTCAAGGGAGCAACTTGAAGCAGAGGAAAGCAATGAGATGGACCCCCTGAGGGTCTTCTCTATCATCCAAAAGCTGGCTGCATCAGATTTGGGGCTGGAGCCTTCCCCTGAAGCAGTGGTATGATGCCTTTACATCAGTGTGTGCCAACAGAACCGGGCTGACAAGGACTAGGATTAAGCATTCAGGACAAGCACGTCCTTCACAAAAACAAGGGCACAAAAGTCTATTGTGCTGCTGTTCCCACGTGCAGACGTGAAAGCCTTAACCTCCAGCTCCCACTCTGGGTCTGATGCTGATGACTTTGGCATGGGGCTGCTGCAGCTTCCCCAAAGAAACCAGTTCTTTTCCAGCCCAGTCACAAGAAATGTTGGGAAATAAAGCACTACAGCAACCTCTTTGCTCTACCACTGAGTCCATGTGTTGGAGTGACAGCCTGTACATGGGGACTTCACACTCCAACATGAACTTGCATCTTCCCTAGGAGTCACCTGTAGCTGCAAGTCTCCCACAAGGGAGGAACAGATGCATTTCTGCATCATTCTGTCAGTGCTTCGAGAGTCATCGGTGCACACTGTTGCAAATTATTTCCATTCCTAATTAATATTCATAAACAAACCACAATACTGTGTCTTCAATCAGCCATCACACACACCACCCACGCTAGATGAGAGGACAACTACACGAGATAAGCAGTTTATTGGATCAAAAGTCCCCTTTTGACAAGAAGACAGCTATTCCAAGTGTAAAACTGATAGCATCCCATGGCGGGTGTATGCGTGGAGGAAGTATCAGCAAATCTCCCTCTTTAACCAGAGATTCAGCACAGGGAATGTACAATGCAATTATTATGTTAATTTATCTGCATTTTTCTGCCTGCTTTAGGTTTGAGCTGGAGGTAGGAACTTACATTTGAAAAGCTGGCATTTTGTGTCACTGAAAACGGCTACTTCAAAAACCTCCACCGACACCCAATTACACCATCAGCAGTTCAAGTTTAATTCCCCATCCCTATTGTCAGAATCACTGCTCCACCATTCTCAAATGGTTTGGGGTGAGGACCCTGCCCTTCAGCTTTTGCTTTTACCTGCCATTCACATCTTGCTCAAACAAGATCTATAACATGCTTCTCCTTATTCTCCTTCCCAAGCTAAGCCCAAGTGGCAGAAATCAAGGATCTCATCTGCCCGCACAGAACATGGCCATGGGATAAAGGACTGGATGCACCTGTCAAGCACTAGCTCTGAGTGAACAATAAATTAATTAAAAGACACCTGACAAAGTGACGTCAAGCCCATGTACAGTGATGCAAAGCATTTAATCTGTAACACTGCATTCTCCTCTCCACCAGATGGGAAACTCATATTTGCCAGTGATAATGGAAAGATGATTATAAAGACCAAAGAAATGTTTCTTGTTCACCACTTCCCAGAGCCGTTCTGCTCCCCAGTCATGAGATACCAAAATGATCTGCCCAAGAAAAAGAGTATTTACACCCATTGCCAGAAAGGGAAAGTATAAATATTTCCAAAGCTTTATGAAGGCTAGTACTTACAGTCATGCTTTGAAAGGGAAAGAATAAAGCAAAATATTCAATTAGAAAAAATTACTATAATTGCAGGTTCTATTTTATCCCTCCATTAAAGCAATAAAGTGCCTTGAAATATTGCTGAGCTGGGATACAGAGCTTAGTGCTACTTAACATCTTAATATACATAGGGGGGGGCTAATTTAATTTAGATCTGCATGAGGGTCTTCTCTCCTCCCTGGCCCCTACTGCCTCTCCCTACGCTTCTTAAAATATGGCTGGATATAAATATATGCTTCTCCCCCACGCCAAAGGATGTACCTGCTGAGCTGAGGCTGGACATAAATTCTGACACATGCTGGCACCCCCCCAGAGTCAGAGGACATCAAGCACATACCAACATAGTTCCACATATACAGATGCTCAGTTAAAAGTGTCCTTGCCTACACCTGAAAGCTCTGATGTCCACATTTTTTTTATTTCTAGTTTTTTTTTATTGGAGGAAAATACCTGATTTCTGTTCCATGAACACCAAACAAAATCGTCTTGGAAATGTCAAATGATGCCAACTTGCTCTAACAGCACATTAATCCCATGGGAAGGGATTTGCTATTGAGGCGAACAACGGCTGAGGCTGAAGAAGGGGGCTCACACTCCCAGCCCTGGGCTCTCACCGCTACAGTGCTACAAGCTGCCATTTCCTGAATATAACCTCATTCCTCCCTGAGACAGAAGATAAGTGAATCTTATTTTAGGGAGCCCTTCATCCTTTTAATTAAACAAATTAATATCACTTCTCTGTATCTCATAGCCTCTACTATCTTTTGTGAACTCCTACAATTCTGTTGTAAAGATATATTGAAAAAGCACTAATTGAGATAATCTCTGGAATTCAAGAGTTGGTATATTTTTAGCCATGTTTTAAAACTATTTTCCCTTTGTTTCTGGAATGCCTCCCATCCTTCCTCCCATGCCAGACTGTTTACATTATTTAAATGCCTTCTGCTTATACCACTCTTTACAATTTTTACTTCAACAACACCGGCCTCCGTTGCTCTTTTTTCCATCGCTTAGACATAACTGGGATGAATTCCAATCCCAAACTCAAAATCACTCCTGGTGCTTTACTGCTGTCTTCTGTGTTTGGTACATCAGACAAGGCATTGCTGCCAGTCCTGTCATCCAGGACTGCCTGTGGGGGGAAACCAAGCACCAAGAGTAAAACTGTTCTTTTAGAGCAGAAACTAGGGAAATGGTGATTTTTAATTTCTTTTTTCCCAGACACCGGAATTCTCTGCAAACTCACAAGAGATATTTGTCATCCTCCTGCTTTAGCTGACAAGCCTGAGCCACCCCACTGAAAGAATGGAGGAACCCTGTTTTGTAGAGAGCTGTGAAAGCCAGAGCCCATTGCAGAAGCAGCAGCTGCCCCACAACTGCCCTATAGAAAACCCCACTGAGTGAGACCCTTGAGCTGAAGGAGGCTCTTTTTGCTTGGGTTTGCTCTGTTGCTTGGGTTTTATTTGCTTTTTCCTCAGGTTTAATTATAAAGGTGATAAAGGCAGCCCCAGGTGCCAGAGCCTTTTGCATTGCAGCTCCTGAAGAGTTTTTAATAAGAGTTCTGCCAAACTGGTGGGGGTTTAACAGCAAGTTTTTCCTGCACTGAAATGACCTGTAAAGGTGGAAGGGGTGATACAGCACAACAGCCTATTGAGTTTAATATTTATTTGGGATGCAAAAATCCTCAGCAGCCTCTGCAGCAGGTAAACTGAACCATGCAGGCAGAGCTGAGGAAGAGGAGGTCTGCATCATAAAGGCTCTGGGCTTGAATGCAGGAGGTTTCAGCAAAGCTGCCAATTCTGCAAAAGATCTGTGCAGCCGAAGTCACTTAAGGACAGACAGTGAATATTTCATAGGTGAACCTGAGCTCTCTCAGAATTCAGAAGAAAGGAGACGTGAGGAGAAGCACAGCCTTCAGGTCCCATTATAGTTTTGAGGACACATTTAAGAATGCCTTTTGTTCTATTTTTTTGTCTATTGGCCAAGATCTGGTTTTACTCTAGCAGGGCTGCTGGTTCAGCGAAGGTTTCAAGACATAGATGGAAGGAATAACACACTCATTTATACTGAAATAAGAAAAGCAGACATGGACACATGCCATCGAAGCATGTGCATACTTTAAATGGAGTTCACAGTCCATGGGGATAGACAAATAGCAGCTCCTGAGACTCTTCTCAAGCAACGTAACCATGGCTCCTATGCCACAGCAGTTACATGTAACCCAACATAGGCTGAAATTGGAATATAGGGTGGCGGGCAATACAAAGTCCCAGAGTGGGTTGAGTTGCAAAATATATAAAAATAAAAATCCAGCCATGGGAAGCTGCAGAGGGCTACTACCAGCCACCCTGGAACACAGCCAAATGGTCAGTCCCATTACGCAGAAGACAGTCAGAACATCCTTGACACTGTGGGTACCACCAGTCCCCAAGAACATGGGACATGCCTGTTGATCTGCCCCGCAGAGATCGTGCTGTTCTCCTCTGATCCACAGGGTTAGAAACACAAGCTGTTCCTCCCACTGCCAGACTGCTGCTAGGTTTCAAGATTTTCTAAAGATCCTTCTCCCAAGAAAGCACTTCCCTGATTTTCTTGGGATCAGTTTGGAAAAGCATCTCAGTGCCCTAGAGCAGTCATAGTACACTAGGGCATCAGTCTGAATCCCAGCACATCAGAAGAAGGCAGGTCAATGAAGTAACAATATTTGGCACACACTCTTCGCTTACACCTTTAATTACAATTTAATTTTATCTCTAGCTACAGCAAAGTGTTACTCTGATTCACAGTTCCCCCTGCCTAAAAGCTTTCCGGTGTTACAACAGTGGCTTATACTACCACTGATTTTCACGACAGTAAGTTGATAAAAATCAAGTCAGGATTCAAGGGAAATAAAGTAAAATGCAAGTACAGGGAGAAGTTCTGGGAGGGATCCAGACTTCTCCACAAGCTCACCTTCATTCCCCAAGTAAAATTACACATTTGACGTCCAATTTCTGTTCCCTGCAGTCTCAAGACAGTGAAAGCAGCTCTCCTCCAAAGAGGTGCTTTATCACCATCAGTTCTACCGCCATCCTTTTCATTAAAGAAAATGCTCCCTGAATAACGTACATTTGTCCTGAGAGGAGAACCACTGCAAGGAATAAAGCGAGCTCGATGCAGCTAAAAGCAAAATGGAAGTGTCTAGAAAAGGTGGAAAATAGCTTATCATTTTAACATTTTAAAAAAAAAGGTGAGCCATGTCTCTTTCTTCCCTTGGCACCCTGCCTCCCCTCCACCAGGAAAGGTACTTTCAGGTTGCCACTGGCATTAGAAAGAAAGCACCTGGAAAAAAAGAAAAAAAAAGCATGACTGTCTTTCCTAGAGTTCAGCATGAAGCCTGAGCAACCAAAAGGGGACATTCTGGTCAAAGACCATGCAGGTAGCAGCATTTAAGAAAGCAGCAAGCAACCCAACTTCAAACCAGCCATTTTACCTTATAGTTTTCAGACTCCTTGAGATGATGCCTCACAAATACCTAGCACTGGTGGTTTTGCCTTGAAAGCCATGGAAACCTTATGCTGGTTTCCATAAGAACAAAGTCAAGCAACCAAAGCATTTCTGCTTCCTCTTTCTCCTCCCCACATACCACGGTGGAGAGCTGACAAGCTGTCACCACCACAGGACCACCTTACCCAGAGGTGCCCACCTTACCCATCATGCCCACCTGGGTTTTCCTCATTAAAATCCCCACGCCCAAGAGGAAACCAAACTCCAGATTTTCCTCCAAATCCCTCTCATCCACCTCCCCAAGCCATGCTGTTGCTGCAGAAACACTGAACTACATGGGAAGGCAAGCTCCCATCAGTTGTGGGCAGCACGTTATTTCTCCCAAGAAAAGGTCTGGAGAAAACTCTGCCCTCCCAAGGCTGGCACAGCAGATCTGCTTCAACATCTGTGGTTTGACCCCCTCTAGTGGGTAGCACTCAACAAGACATGGAGCTTCACCACCACCCTGAAACCAATGGAGATCCTACTCAAGTGATAAAGTCCTTTTCCATGATGATGATGATGATGATTACTGTTTTCACATACACACCCCCTATCTGCCTTGCACTTCAGATTCAATGTCTTTGGACCTCTACACCCACAGCCTGGCACTTTTTTAGATCCTGTAGAAAACTCTTAGAAATGGGGGCAGAGTAGCTAAGGCTTTTGGAAGGGATAACCACCTCACTGGGAAAATAAAAGCTACATCCCAGATTTTGAAGGGAGAACATATTTATCATCTATCCCAGAACGCCTTCCCTCTGCCAACTTGTCAAAAGCTGACAAAACTTCATAATATAAATGCAAGCTGTTAAAACTTGGCTAAAAGGAAAAACTTAGCTGCCAGACAAGCTAACCAGAAAAAGATGAAAAAAATATTCCAGTGTGCCAGGTCAGGCAGTAAATTCACAGAAAGGCTCTACAGAGCTGAACATCCCAAACTGAGGCAATGAGGCAGTATTAGGTCAGCAGCCTCTTGTTCATCTGTCATTTGACAAGCAGATGTCTCCCACTTCAAGGGACTTGGGCAAATATCCTGAGTTGTAGCTGACTGTATATCTAAACTATCCAAAGGAACATGTATCTAAGTCACAGTTCATCCCAGAAGAAAGTATTTTAGTAGCACCTAAACCCACTTATCACATAGTCATTAAATACCACATATTCCATTTAAAACCATTGATTCATCCTTCCACCTCCAAGCACATCAAAATATGAACAACTCATAGATTTGGTCTTTCCACTAATAAACAATATCTCAAGTCTTTGCCTAAATTTTAGGAATTTTTCTTTTCATCACACACATACCCAAGATCTTTTTAATGTCAAACTACTGACAAAGGTGGTTCTGGTCTGTTTTGCTGGGTTTTTTTTACAGAATGTTTTTCTTCTAAATATATATTCAAATCACTTTTAAAACCAAAACTCACTAATGTATTACAGTCAAGTCACCAAATCTAACATTACTGTCTGTTTAACAGACACACAGCAATTTCCAGCTGTTCAACATTCATTTTAGCTCCAACTCCACATACTGCTAACCCAATGGAATCCAATAATGTTTTCTTCAATAGCACCCTGCAACGCAAAGGATCCTACTATATACTCTAAACCATGGGCTCCAGGACAGCAATCATGACCCACTAACCCACTTACAATAGAGGTTAAATAGAGGTACATCAAACACAGAAGTTAGACTTAGTTGTCATTAATACAACTTGTGCAACTACCCAAGATACGAAAACTTCAAGTCAAAAGGAGGCCTCCTGAATTTACACAGCTGAATGGCTCCAGCAAAAGCAACAGCCCTGGCAAGCTCTGGTGTCCAACCTGCCTTCAGCTTGTTTCCAGCAAAACCACAACACTGCAACATCCCTCTTCAATATATTAACAGACCTTCTACAGCTCGCAGTGCAGCAGCTCAATAGCCAGTGGAATGTGCCCCAGTTGGCATCTTTACTTTTTGGAGAGTCTGGCCAGGTTGTTCTAGTCCTTGAGACAATCAAAGAGGTTTGAGATGAAAGGTGAAAACTGTAGACTGGAGACGATAAAAACCACAGGAACTGAGTTTCATCAGTGAAAACACCATCTGAGATTATACTACTTAAAGCAAGAATTAAAAATGTACATATACATGTCTATGTATATACACACGTGTTTTTACAATGGACAGATATACTTTCTTACCAGCAGCCACTACAGGTAGGCAGTATTAACACAGCTTTGATTCTTAGATGAGCAAAAAGCAACCACAAACCAACAGCAATATCTTTAAGCTCCCCTCAGTACATGCACTGCCCCTCCCAGCACTCCTGCCTGGTCACGATTCACTCTCTGAATAGGACAAGAGAGGACATGGGCAGAAGACAAAACCCCCACACCCAGGCTGCTCAGAAAAAACAAGATACTTCTCCCACAATCCTGACAAAATGAAGAGACAATCTTGCTAAAATAAGAGCCTGATGTATGTTCATATTTCTGTCATAAAATGTTATTTATTAATCATCTCACTGGCAAGTCTTCCCAACATTTAGGAAAAATAGTCCCTGCAGGAACTGTATTATTCCCCCCCTCAAATCAAAACCCAGATTACTCAACATATTTCAGGACAAGGATTTCTGTACAACTCCAACCTACTCCCCCCCCTTCTGTACGACTTCACCTCCAGCTGTTGAGCAACAGCCACGACAGCCTCTACCTCACGTACAATCCTGACTACGCTCCATGCGGTCGCAGCGCGTATCCGTGATTCCGCAGAAAACCAGGCTCGGTGCACTGTGCACTGAATGTGCACTGAACTTACATCATCCTAGGTCTTCCTCCTCTGTCCCCATGGATAAACTTCTTACCAGCACGGAGTGATTTAGCTGCAGGCAAACACAGCTAAAACTGCGCCTTCCAGTATTAGTCCCATCACCACATTCAAGATTAATTTTAATGGCGTTTGCAATAGCTACAGTGGGAATGCAAAAAGACACCCTCGTGGAGGCGAGTTCACAGATCCCAGGAAGTTACTCTTGCTGTGGTCAAATACTGGGAGGCAGCTCCACGCTTTTCAGCATGCCTTAAAAAGCAGGAGCAGTGTGCTAGCAGGATTAGCAATCAACAGGAGGGACAGCTCCCTTATTTCACCTAACATGATCCAGTCTGTAGAGCTCCTTTCCAGTCCCTTTCAGCAGTCTCAGCCCTGCACAACCTAAGAAGCAAATATTTTTCTCTGCATTACGAAAATCAGGGCAACTTGAACCTTGTTTTTTTTCACGTTACCAAAAAATAATCTCCCCCACATCCTTCACATGCATCCCGTGTCTCTGCCAGCGCCGCTCCAGTGTCCCCCTCCCCACCTGTTCATTCAGGCGTGCCAGGGGGATATTTTTGCCAATGCCGGCTCGTATCAGGACTAACACACAATCATTTCTTTTTGCCTGGCTCCAAGAGGGGAAAAATCCAACTTGCCAGAAGAGCATCTGCATTGAGAACTGCTCTTGCTGATGGGATCAGCACTCGGGGAGCAGCAGGGAAAGCAGGAGAAAGGGTCGCATACCAATTCATCACGCACACAGACACTCCCCTCCCTTCATGCCCCAGCCCAAACCTCGGCCACCAAGAAAAGAAAAAGAAAAGAAATAAAAATAGAATAAACCCCCAAGCAGAAGTTGAGAACAAACGTGCTTTGAACGCTGCACAAATGACATTGAAGAGGCAGAAGAAATATGTATTTGCTGTTGCGCTGCACGATGTCATGGGCTTATTTCCCAGGTATACATTTCACGCACCCTTCCCACACAGATCCCCTCCCCTCCACCCCCTCGCCTCCTTTTAACAAAAAAAAATTTAAAAAATCAAAAAATCTTTGATGTGTATACTCATTTTATCTGGAGAGAGCGGTGTCCTCAGAAGAGGTGTCAAGGCCCTCCCCTGCCTCCACCCACGCAGCCCTCCCCCAGGCTCAACCATGCTGTCTCCATCTTAACTCCAGCCACTTCTCCACCGATTTCATTAGGCAGCAGAGTTAACCCCTTCGGCTACCCACATGCAGAGGGGGAGGGAAAGGACCTCCCCATCAGTCATCACTTTCTGACTTTACCTTCATCTTCTTCCTTTTCCAGACCCCAGCAAAAAATTCCTAAAATCAACCAATGAGGTTATTTTTGCCTCATTAATTAATCTGAGAAATACCAATGCAGGGACATTAACTCTTCCAGTAAGCTCCTCCAGGTCTTCCCACTGCTTCACCATGACATGCCATCTTCTCCCCCCTTAAAAAAACTCAGCATCTTCTCTCTAACGGTTATTTTAAAAGCTACAAAACCCAACCAACCCCACCTGCAGTCTCTTCCCCAAAGTCTAACCCATTTGTGGGGTGGAGAGGTGCATTTGCCACCCTGTGATGCTACCCAGAGACTTCCTCCCACCCTCCATCATCCACGTATCCCACCCCTTCCATCTTAATAACCCGTGTCCCATCTCAGAGGACACTGGGCCACGTCGGGTCTTTCCAGTTGTCCTTACAACACCCCTTTCTGTGAGACCGACATCTCTGTGGTAGTGTTGCATCTCCAGGCTTTTATCCCGGAGAATCCCTCCCTGCCTCCTCCCACGTCTCTTTCTGGGGAGGTTAACGCAATTTCCAGCTCACTCTGGAAGATGCTTTTTTTTGTTACCACTGAGCTTGGGGTCACTTCCCAGACCCTTCACTGACAAGCATCTCCTCATCCCAGGACCCCTCCTTCTGGAGGGGAATGATCCCTGTCCCTGACCTTCAGTCTCACACTGGCAACCACAATGCCATCCCCACTCCCCCAAGGAGAAGACTTCTTCTTTCGCCAAAGCCACAGCTGAGGCATCAACGCTGTGTTTTTCCACTCCCACAACCTGCTCCTTCAGTGTGGGGGGGTCCCTTCTGACCGGTGGGGAGAGGCTCTCTGGGATGGATGAGATCCTCACCCTCTCCTCATTTATGTGGGGGCATCTGATCCACATCAGCTGGACACCAACCCTCTGGAAACACCACATCCCAGAGCTTGACAGCTGGGGGTCTGCCATACAGCCCCACCACAGACCCTCTCTGGAGCAGCCCCACACCTTCTGTGGGGTCTTTCCATCACCACCCCCATCCCACCCCGTTCCAGAACGGGACCAGTGGGACAAGCCCTCCTCAGGGCCACAGGACTTCCCTCTGCAGCACTGCCAGTGCCAGGGTCACCCCCAGCCCCGGTCTTGCCTCCATGCTGTCACCCACGGGTGTCCCCCCCACGAGTTCTTGTCCCACAAAGCAGCTCCATCCTCCAACACCCCATCCTGTCCCATGTCTGTGGGGGAGCAAGAGCCCACACTGTGAAACATCATCTACAGCCCCACAAAGCTAGCACCCTTTCCACCCCCCATGGTGGGGCACTGACCCATGTCCCCTGCAGGCTGTGAGGTGACAGCAGCCCTCATCCCTCTCTCCTCAGCCCCACACACTCATCTGGGGAGCATGTCTCCTCCCTTCAGAACTCTCCTCAGTGAAGCAGGGTACATCCCAAATCTCCACATGGGGGGCACCAATCCATGTTCAGCTCGGACCACCGAAGCCCACTCCTCCCACCTCAGCCCCACAGCCACATTTTGGGGAAAATTCTCTTCCCTTTGGATGTCTCCTCAGCACAAGGGGTGCCCTTAGACCTCCTACACCTGGGGGGGAACTGACCCATGCCCACCTCAGTTTGTGAGGTGGCAACAACTCCCGTGTGCCTTGTCACAGCCCCCTAGGCTCATTTTGTGGGAATCTCTCCTCCCTTTGGGTCTCTCCTCATCCAAAGTGGGAGTAACCCCCAAATCTCTCCTCCTTCTTCACAAGGGGAACAGTGCACTGACAAGGACCACCTCAGACCATCTTGCCCACCTCAGCCAGGGGACAGCAACACACTTCTGCCTCGAAGCATGAGATGACACTGACCCACGTTCACCTCGGACCATGAGGTGACACTGACCCCCACTGGCCCCACCTCAGCCAGAGGACAGTGACCCACCTCTGCCTCATGTATGAGGTGACAGCGATGCTCCTCTGCTCCAGCTCAGGCAGTGACCCACCTAAAAGCCATGAGGTAGCACTGACCCACGTCCACTTTGGACCGTGAGGTGACACTGACCCACATCCGTCCAATACCACAAGCTGACAGTGACCTCCAGCTGCCCCACTCCAGCCGAGGGACAACCGACCCACCTCAAGCCACGACCCACAGCCACCTCAGACCATGAGGTGACACTGACCCACGTCCACCTTGGGCCACACGCTGCCAGCAATCCCCACGTCAAACCACGAGGTGACACTGACCCACGTCCACCTCGGACCACGAGCTGACAACGACCCCCACCCGCCCCACCTCACCCAGAGGACACTCACCCTCCTTCAGTGTGGGGGGGTCCCTTCTGACCGGTGGGGAGAGGCTCTCTGGGATGGATGAGATCCTCACCCTCTCCTCATTTATGTGGGGGCATCTGATCCACATCAGCTGGACACCAACCCTCTGGAAACACCACATCCCAGAGCTTGACAGCTGGGGGTCTGCCATACAGCCCCACCACAGACCCTCTCTGGAGCAGCCCCACACCTTCTGTGGGGTCTTTCCATCACCACCCCCATCCCACCCCGTTCCAGAACGGGACCAGTGGGACAAGCCCTCCTCAGGGCCACAGGACTTCCCTCTGCAGCACTGCCAGTGCCAGGGTCACCCCCAGCCCCGGTCTTGCCTCCATGCTGTCACCCACGGGTGTCCCCCCCACGAGTTCTTGTCCCACAAAGCAGCTCCATCCTCCAACACCCCATCCTGTCCCATGTCTGTGGGGGAGCAAGAGCCCACACTGTGAAACATCATCTACAGCCCCACAAAGCTAGCACCCTTTCCACCCCCCATGGTGGGGCACTGACCCATGTCCCCTGCAGGCTGTGAGGTGACAGCAGCCCTCATCCCTCTCTCCTCAGCCCCACACACTCATCTGGGGAGCATGTCTCCTCCCTTCAGAACTCTCCTCAGTGAAGCAGGGTACATCCCAAATCTCCACATGGGGGGCACCAATCCATGTTCAGCTCGGACCACCGAAGCCCACTCCTCCCACCTCAGCCCCACAGCCACATTTTGGGGAAAATTCTCTTCCCTTTGGATGTCTCCTCAGCACAAGGGGTGCCCTTAGACCTCCTACACCTGGGGGGGAACTGACCCATGCCCACCTCAGTTTGTGAGGTGGCAACAACTCCCGTGTGCCTTGTCACAGCCCCCTAGGCTCATTTTGTGGGAATCTCTCCTCCCTTTGGGTCTCTCCTCATCCAAAGTGGGAGTAACCCCCAAATCTCTCCTCCTTCTTCACAAGGGGAACAGTGCACTGACAAGGACCACCTCAGACCATCTTGCCCACCTCAGCCAGGGGACAGCAACACACTTCTGCCTCGAAGCATGAGATGACACTGACCCATGTTCACCTCGGACCATGAGGTGACACTGACCCCCACTGGCCCCACCTCAGCCAGAGGACAGTGACCCACCTCTGCCTCATGTATGAGGTGACAGCGATGCTCCTCTGCTCCAGCTCAGGCAGTGACCCACCTAAAAGCCATGAGGTAGCACTGACCCACGTCCACTTTGGACCGTGAGGTGACACTGACCCACATCCGTCCAATACCACAAGCTGACAGTGACCTCCAGCTGCCCCACTCCAGCCGAGGGACAACCGACCCACCTCAAGCCACGACCCACAGCCACCTCAGACCATGAGGTGACACTGACCCACGTCCACCTTGGGCCACACGCTGCCAGCAATCCCCACGTCAAACCACGAGGTGACACTGACCCACGTCCACCTCGGACCACGAGCTGACAACGACCCCCACCCGCCCCACCTCACCCAGAGGACACTCACC
>NW_009953979.1:3200200-3233022 GCF_000747805.2 Chaetura pelagica
TGCCTCTCTTCCCCGTTCTCGCCGCGCTAATTCCCACGGGTCCCGTTGTGCTGCTTCCCGCAACCCCCTGACACCAGCGTCCTCTGACCCCATCCCGGTGTCCTGGCGCTCACATCCCTGTCCTGCAGCGCAGCCTCCCTGTCCCCGTCACCCAATCGGCCTCAAACCCGACGAGCATCACTCTGTCACCCAGCTTGTCCTCAGCCCCCCCGAGCCCACCTGCCCTGCCCACCCCCAGCGGTTCCCTGGCACCTACCGGGTCCGGGTGCTCCTCTGGGTTTCGCTTCGCCTTTTCCCTCCCTAGGGCCGTGCTGGGGAAGGGGGACTCTTGTCACACCCCATCCCATAGCAGCAGTCTCCAAGCACACCTCAGCACCCTGACCTAGCATAGCCTCGGGGACCTCCAAAATCCCCCACCACGGTGTCCTCCTGTCCCTCACTTTCCAAACACGAGAATCCCCCATCCTCTGTCCTCCTGTGCGTTTGTGCCTTCCTCTCCCACTCTGGGGGACACTGCTTTGCCTACCCTGCTCTGACAGGGTCAGGCAAACCAGCTGGCTTCTCTTCATGGCCTCAGTTTCTTGCTGGAGGACACAAAGCTCCAGCAAGATGAGGAAGTGATTCCCAGATCCAGTTTTGGGCTTTGCCCTGGGCTGAGCTGCACCCCAGGCAGGTGTTTCACCAAAGGGCCTTCTGGCAGCTGAGGAAAACCAAAATCAAGGTCTTCCTCCCCTGGTTCCCTCTGTACCCATTCATGTTCCTTCATTCATCATATCCACCTCTTCTGTGCTGTCCTCTGCAGGTTACAATCTCCCCTCTTTTCTCTTGTGGGGGTTTTTTGGCTTCTTTTTTTTCCCCCATTCAATAAGTGTGCTCCTTCCCAATAACTGTGCTCCTTCCCAGTGAGTGTGCTCCTTCCCAGTGAGTGTGCTCCTTCCCAATAACTGTGCTCCTTCCCCGTGAGTATGCTCCTTCCCAATAACTGTGCTCCTTCCCAGTGAGTGTGCTCCTTCCCAGTAAGTGTGCTCCTTCCCAGAGTGCTCCTTCCCAGTAAGTAAGTGTGCTCCTTCCCAGTGAGTGTGCTCCTTCCCAATAACTGTGCTCCTTCCCAGTGAGTGTGCTCCTTCCCAGTAAGTGTGCTCCTTCCCAGTGAGTGTGCTCCTTCCCAGTAAGTAAGTGTGCTCCTTCCTAGTAAGTGTGCTCCTTCCCAGTAAGTGTGCTCCGTCCCAGTGAGTGTGCTCCTTCCCAATAACTGCTCCTTCCCAACACTCCATCTCCAGCTGTTTTAATCTCACATGGGCTCTTGCTTCTGCCTCTTTCCATAGGAGTCTGAATTCTGCACTCTTTTTTTTTTCTTCTTTTTCCTTTCTTCTTTTTTTCTTAACATTGTGGCAAAACCACTTGTGGCTGATGGATTCAGGACTCCAGACCTGGCTGCTAAAGTTGCTACTTTTGCAAAGTCTAAATTTCAACAGAGGAAAAATCAACCAACCAACAACAAAAACAAAAACAAACAAAAAAAAACCAACCAGAAAAGGTGCATCAGTGCAGATGAAATGCTTTTTCTAGGGAGGGAAAATTAATTTAATCTTGAGAAGAGTGAGAGGGCTCATGTATATTAAATAAGCTGCCCAGGACACCTGTATTTGGCCTTTCCAAGTGATAGAGGAGTTCAAAAGTTTTGCAAAGTCAGAAAGACCCTGTTGGTTGTGAAGCAGTTGAATCCTCCTGCAGCAGGGAAGCAGAAGAAAGGAAACAGAAAGCAAAGCTCTGTGCATTCTCCAGATGAATGCACTCCGATGCACACCCCGATGTGGCCGAATCAGAGTCATTCACAGGAGGTGAAACTCTGGCACAAAGTTCTTCAAAAGGAGAGAACTGGCATAAGGGATAAAATGGGATCGTGGAGGACGTGATCCCACAGGTTCCCACGATGCTGAATTCAGCTCTTGCAGATGGGCTCTTTTCTACTGCCTTAAACTGTGACAAGAAATATGAATATGGGAAGAAATGAGACAAGCGCCAGCCCTCAACTCCGCCCAAATTAATGCTCATGCACAAGGCATGTATAATAATATATATGGAATATAAAACCCCTCTCCTGTTTAGACACGTTAAGCAGTAAATATGTATGTTGATTCTCTCAGCTCTAGGAAATAAGGACTCTTGGGTGAGAGGGGCTTCAACTGTAAAGCTTCAACTTTTGTTTTGCATTACGATGTGATATAAATGGGAACATTCCTCATCTGCTCCAACTTTCTTATGTGGCAAATTTGCTACATCTGATTTGAAAGGGGAAAAAAACCAAACAAATCAAACCAAAACAGCACAGAAGTAATAAGACAATTTAGTCTTATTATTTAAATAGAAGTGTAGGTGCACGTTGCATTTCATGAACCAATAAGGGGGCAGAAGAGTCATCTGTTTTGATACAAAAAGAACCCAAATTTGTGTGATGAGACATATGGGTGGGAGAAGACAGCAGTTAAGGATTTTTAGAGTTGGCACAATAAATGAGAAAAGCAGTTGCTTGGGCTATATATGTCATAATACAATAACTGTTGAGGCTGTCTCTGAATTTCTCCATGCAGTCGTGGCCAGCTGTGTCCAGGAAGAGTGTATTCAGGCTAAAATATCTGCCAGGAAGAGCCAGTAGATCAGAGGTCAGGACAGTCCACTTTTCTACTGAGGACTGAAAGAACTCAGCTGGTTTAGTTTAGCAAAATGAGAACAGAGAGGGAATGTGTTTCCTGCCTATAAATACATCCTGGAAAGTAAATGCAAGGAAGGGGAAAGGCGTTGTGATGCTGAAGGGCAGCAGCAGAAGAATAAATGAGAAGGAACTGGCCATGAGTATATTTAGTCTAGAAATTGGAAGATCCTTCCAGTAGGACTAACAGAGACTAAAACAAAAAAAAAAAAAAGAAAAAGAAGAAGAAGAAGAAAAAGGAAAAAAATAAATAAGAGAAACTACTTTTAACACATAACTTCAAAATTTTGTAAAGGAAATGCCAATTGGATGCCAATGTGGAACAATAAACAGTTGGGATGAAAGCCCTTTAAAGGTTTTCCGGTCCAGAACATCTCTCCTTGGAAAGATCTTGTCCATTTCAATGTGTGGAACATTACATTCCTTCCTGCAGCAGCTGATGAGTCACGGATACATGACTCTGTGGGTGGCCATAAGTGGTATCTCCACCACTTACATCTTAATTCCTGATTATCCCATGATGTTCTCCAGCTCCTGCTCACTCACTTCTCACACAGCAGAGATGCTGCCATGTTCGAAGCACCCCACAAACCCCTCATTTCCCTGGTACCCACAGTCATTGTATGGTCTGTTGTGAGGTCTCTTCGTCCAAGGACATGAGGAAGGTGCTTTTCCCCTTCATTCCAGGAGAGCTGCAGCCCTGCTTTGCTCTAGCTCTGGCCCTTACGGAGAGACAAAAAAGTCTTTCGTCAGAACCTGTTTCTTTTATTAGCCAACACCATGTATTTTTAAGGGTTTTTTGGGTGTCAACCACCTCCAAGCTGAGATCTCTCTTAACTCATATGTTTGAGGGGAGAAAGCTCTTCTCTGTATAAAGTGGTGATCCACACTTCCACAGCACTGGAGGCACTTGTGTCCCGATGTCTGGGTAAACTCTGTGTGACCCATAGATCTGAAAGTATTTATAGAACGTGTCTAGCAAAAGGTTTTCCTTTGCAGCACTCAGAGCTGATCTGTCTGTGCCTTGCATTTCATGTTTTTTCCATTCTTCAGGAGCACCGCCAAGACACCAGGGAGGGAAGGGATGTTTGGTACTCCAGCAGCACCCAGCAAGCCAAGGCATGGGATGGTGAAACCATATGCTGGGCTGCATCAAAAACACTGAGACCAGCAGGGTAAGGGAGGAGATTCTCCCCCTCTACTCCATTCTGGTGACACCTGCCCTGCAGTGCTGGGTCCAGTTCTGGGGTCCCCAACACAAGAAGGACATGGAGCAGATGGACAGAGTCCAGAAGAGGCCATGAAGATGATCAGAGGGCTGGAGCAGCTCTGCTCTGGAGACAGGCTGAGAGAGTTGGGGTTGTTCAGCCTGGAGAAGGATTCCAGGCAGACCTTAGAGCACCTTCCAGGACGTGAAGGGGCTACAGGAAAGCTGGGGAGGGACTTTAGACAAGGGCATGGAGTGATGGGATGAGGGGGAATGGTTTTAAGCTGAAAGTGAGGAGACTTAGATGACATCTTAGGAACAAATTACTTCTTGTGAGGGTGGTAAGACACTGGCCCAGGTTGCCCAGAGCAGCTGTGGCTGCCCCATCCCTGGCAGTGTTCAAGGGCACATTGGATGGGGCAACCTGGTGTAGTGGGATGTGTCCCTGCCCAGGGCAGAGGGGGAGCCATTCTATGTTTCTGTGACTCTCTAACCTTCTTGTGCCTGTTGGTTAAAGGCTTTATTCTTCCTGATCAATACACTAATTGAGCTGTGTGGTCTTCCATCTTCCAGGCATTTATTCAGATCAGGGGAACAAACACTATATATAGAGAGGTATGTAAGCCAGAATCAGAGTTGTGTAAATCTGGAACTACTTCATTTAAATAACTGGGGGATGGATCCAGCTGAGTGTTACGTGTATGTGGAATACTCCACTATCATCACAGATAATTACAGTTAATGGGGATTTACTTTAAGCAAAGTAGGTCAGAAAAATGACATCTTATTGTGTCATTAGTTTCCATCAATTACTTCCATGTTGTTTGCTCAGTTCCCAAGTCAAACCAGTGTGGGCTGACAGCCTTGCAAGCTCAACTTGGTATTGTCTCTAAAAATCAAACTGCATTATTTCTGCCTCATGCATCATCACTAGCAATAAAGCATCCAGCACTGGAATATAGCAGGTGGCTTTGTTATTCATGCATGAGGCAGAAAAACTTCAGCTTCCTTTGCCTTGACATTAAAGTCTCTGCAGTATTAAAAGTTGGGTATGTTGGTAAACTTAAGAGTTGTGGGAGTTTGACTTAGAAGGCACACTCAGATGAGTCCTTCTGTTTATTATCTTCTGTATTCTCTATTAGACTTTTGGGGTGCTAGATGTATATATTGGGGAAGGATTAACATGATGCTGCTTTTGCTGTTATTTATCTCCTGCTGGCAGCGTTTTGTGACATTAGGCTCTCTAGGAAAAGTGCAGAAGGTGTCAAAAGTTTTTTTTATTGAAAAGCCAGCTTGTTCATCCTAAGAACTATCTCTAAGAGACTCTGAGGAATGTTCTAGCACTTATTATATTGTTTGTGGGCTTAGTTTTTGACATTTCAGTTTATGTAATCAGCTGTTAAGTGTTACCAATGACTGTCAATAATCACATGTTAGTTGGTCCCTACTGATATCTTGAAGCACCTGAATGTGGTATATTCTGACAGCTGGACCAGGTACTTGACTTCTAATCCCAGTTCCGTAAAACTCCGTCATTCCACATGCAACTGAGTACTTTTGAATGGTTTACACTTTCCAGGAAATATGTTTAAGTTAAAGGGTAAGCTTAGGCTCCTGTAGTCCAACCAGGTGCAGGTTTGCTTCCAAGTCAAAGTAAATATCCCTGTGAGCCACCTTGGTTTCACTTGTTGAGGTTTTAGCTGGAGGGACTATCACAGAGGAACAAATCTTAAGCAAGACTCCTCTTCATGGCTGTATTTTTGGCAAAACAGAGTCACTGATATAACCTAGATAGGTTGTGAAACTTGATTAATATTCCTAAAACATGCTCAGGTCCCCAGATGTTACTTCATAAAAGCTGGGTAACAATTCTCTACTAAATATGTAGTTACATGGATCCCAAACTTTTCTCTACCGGGCAGCAATATTACACTTAAATTCTGTTACATCTCCTGACAAATTTAAGAATTAGTACAGTCTTGGGAAGTGTGCATTGGCAAACTTCATAGCTCCTATTATCTCGATCTTACCTGCAGTGACATGGTTGATTCAGCTCTCCTCAGGCTTCCTTTAATCTCCTGAGAGCTGCAACTGTTTTCCTTTATTACTGCACATCAAAAGGAACCTGTCTCTCTGCTTTCAGAAACCTGCCTTTATGGGACACGGTTTAGGTGCAACCAGCTGAACCAGTGGCATCAGATGCATGGTCCTGGGGCCACCTGGGGACTGGCCTGTGCAGAAGAGGGTGACTGCAGGAAGCATTCCGACCTGTCTGCCTTTTCTTTGCCAAGGCTGGCAATACTTGCAGCTTTCCTGTTAAACTGAGCAGAAGCTAATCCCCTCGGTTGTGCTCTTTGAGGTACTGGTTACACAGCAGGAGGAAGTGACTTGACTTCATCAGCCAAAAAAGGTGGCGAGTGGTACAGGGAGCTGTGTTTTTCCCCTTGGAAAAGCATTAACAGCTAAGACCTCCAGCCTGATGGGTTTGCTTGGTGCTCTTCCAAGCTGGGATTTAGGAAAAGCAACTACACAGCATTTCTGACTTCCCCCCATGGGGCTGCAATGATTTAATTTGCTATGAAGGGCAGGGACGTATCTCATGGAGTAGCTGGCTGCTGCTTGTCAGCCTGCCACACTGCTCACCAACCTCAGTGAAAAATAAAGTTATCAAGTGATGCTTTCCCTTCTCTACTGGTGTATGTAAAGGTTGGTCACGGTGCCAACAGGAGCTGCACGCAGCACATAGCTCTTCTTCTAGGTCACTGGGAAATCCAAGGAGTAGCCACCGACCACGTGTGGAAGCAGAGCTGGGTTTTACACTTTAGCTAAGGCAAAGTGTGTTCCCTGTACCACAATTCCCCTTTCCAGACACACTCCCTGATGCTCATTTTAATACCTGATAATGCTGTAAACCTTGTCCAAACCCATGCATGTAAGAAAATAAAGCATTTTCCTATGATTATGCTGTCACTACGGAGTAACTAACTAAATAAATGGCATTTTCTATCAAACCAAATAAAGACAGCATGTTGCACTAATACCTACCTGTCCGGGTTTCCTCTTGGAAGATAGCAAGGAAAAGGCTGCTGGTGGTAGTTGCTCTGGTGGCTGTAGCTTCATCCATCTCCCTTTAGCTGAAACAGCAGCCCAAGCATTGCCCGTTTCTAACATGGACTATTACACCCTGGTGTTTCTGCTTCCCCTCTTCAAGACCCTGGCTCTAGTCAAAGTACTGCCAGAGAAATAATCTTCCCCTGATGCTCCACTGAGTTTGTGGGATCCTCCATGGACCATTTTGGAGCTTCCATGTTCTCTCCTAACTCATTCTCCCCAGTAGGATCAGGTTCTAGTTTCAAGCAGCAATGTGGGCTTTTTAGGTGTTTTAAAGAGAACCTTTTATCTGGCTTTGCCACTTGGCACTAAGTGATGTAAGGAGATGGAGCATAAATATTGTTTATTCTCTAATTGAGCAAAGATCTCTTTGTAGGATATGAGAAACACTTTATTTCTTACTTCCTTTTATTGTCTCACTGCATTAAAAGCATCACCATTTCCCTTACTCTATTTTTTAATGGTTTTAATTAATACAGCTTTGCAGGGGTCACTAAATATCTCTGGGGACAGATGAGATTTGCCCAGCTTGAAATGGACAATTAAGGTCTCATCTGTATGGCAAAAATAATCATGTGGCTATTTCAGAGAATGCTTAAAAATCAAGTATTGCTTTTCTGGAGTCTTAGTTGAGGCACACACTGTGGTTTCTGTTATGTTCACATCACCAGTGTATCCAGCTTTGGCAAGTGCTCTTCTCATCCCTTCCACCTGCCAGCGCACACTATGTTTCTGAATCTGTTAATTAAGGGACTGAATTTTGCCCTAAGATACCAGAGTAACTGGTTCAGTTTCTTTGCAGCAAAAACTAATGCTTGCCTTGTCCATAATTGCCTAAATTGTTGAGAAAAAAAATGATTCTGCTTTCATGTTGATTCACTTTTGTAATTTCATTGCTGAGGCTAAATGTGACACCCATTTAAATTATCCCCTACTCTCGTTTTACTCAAGACATGTTATTTGCTAACAAAGATTCAATATGGAAAAACAGGAAGGTGGCAACTACCTCCTTCATCAGTGCAAACGACAATAATCTCCTCTCTTCCACCATGTAAAAATAAACATTGAATCATCCCAGGCAGAAATACCCTTCTGCATTTAGAAATACGGATACAGGAATCAACACCTGCTCCTATTCCTTTAGTTGCAAAACTCAAGTTCATCTAGTGATTCCCTGGCAAATACTTCAGGAGAGCAACAGCAACATGGACTCAGACTGCAAATGTCCTCAGCATTTTTCCTTATAGTATTCACATGCTTCACTCTTTGGTTACACATGCACTTGAATATAGAAGATTATTTTTTCCTCCTGTTAAATTATTGAAAATATTTATACAAAAAATCATCCCATGCAGCAGCTCTGCTATAAATTCCTGCTTTCAATAGCTCTCTGATACATTTACTAGCCTCTGTACAGCTTCTAAAGCAACATTACACCTCCCACAAGGGGTGACCTCTTGTAATAAGCACTGTTGGGTGTGCAGAGACTTGTCGAGATGGTGGGCTGAAGCTGATGATCCAGTGAGAAGACTTTTGTTGGACACGCAGCCACTGGGAAGAACACACAAAAACATTTGCCATCAGGTTTGTAGATATGCAGTTCTCCTTAGTAAGTAGTTCTCCAGACTTGAGTTGTCCTTTTGGAAACACTTGAAAGGTTTTTCAATGGCTCTGGGACATCTACTCTGCTCTCATGAGACCACACCTGCAGTTCTGTGTCTGGTTCTGGAGTCCCCAACATAAAAAAGACACGGAGCTTTTGGAGCGACTCCAGAGGAGGCCATGGAGAAGATCCGAGGGCTGGAGCAGCTCTGCTCTGGAGACAGGCTGAGAGAGTTGGGGTTGTTCAGACTGGAGAAGAGAAGGCTCCAGGGAGACCTTACAGCACCTTCCAGGACACGAAGGGGCTACAGGAAAGCTGGGGAGGGACTTTTGACAAGGGCAGGGAGTGATGGGATGAGGAGGAACAGTTTCAAGCTGAAAGAGGTGGAGATTGAGATGAAATCTTAGGAAGAAATTCTTTGCTGTGAGGGTGGTGAGACACTGGCCCAGGTTGCCCAGAGCAGCTGTGGCTGCCCCATCCCTGGCAGTGCTGAAGGCCAGGTTGGATGGGGCTTGGAGCAACCTGGTCTTGTGGGAGGTATGGCTGCCTTGGGCAGGTTGGAGGTGGGACTAGCTGATTTTACCCTTAATCCCATCACTACAGGCCCTTGTATACACATCCGTCTGGCTTCAGATAAAGGTAGAACAAGTTTTGAAGGGGATCATGAAAGTCTGTGACTTCCAGAGGATTAGCTAACAGTAAAAACCTCTTTGCCCACTAGATGCCTGTGAATCTTCTCCTTGGGACTGAGTAAACCCCTCCAAAAAAGGCAATGCCAGTGTGAATATAACAGTAGGACCCACAGACCCCTTCGCCTCTGTGGCAGACCCACTCTGCAGCAGAGGAGCATCCCCTGTGGCTCACAGCTTCACTCAGCCCTGCTTTGGAATGTTGGAAGTGTCTGCATAAGCAGGCATCTTTGTGTGACCTGGGCATGAAAGGTTTTTTGGTAGATGTGAAGGCCCAGCTGCTGTGTAAAAAATCTATGGGGACCTGAGATGGCAAAAACTTTGTCAAAATCTTTCAAACAGAAGGGAAATCACTGTCAGAAGATCACCCTTGGATGGATTTGGGTGATTGTGTCAGAACTTAGCAAAGCAGGTCAGAGGGGCATCTACTGGAAGGTTACTCTCTTTTGGAAGGGCCAAAAGTATTTTGCATAAGTTCAGAAATAAATGCATAAAATAACACCAGCCTTTTTCTTAGAGATTATATCCATCTTTGAACAGCAAATACAAGTTCTGCTGGCTCTGCTGGCTTCTCTTGTGATTCCTCTTCAAGCTTTGAGCCATTCTTCTCTCTGCAAGGATGGGTGTTTAGATGCTCACCTCCTAATCAGCCACAATTACAGCCTTTTCCAGTATCTTCTACTGCCAAATTGGAAGGGGGAAAAAAAAAACGGGAAAGTTTTTTTTTTAAAAAGAGAGGGAGGCTAATGCTTGAAAAGACATATGTGTTTAGTGTTGTTGGCAGATTTGTAAACTTATTAGTGCCTCCACACACCATGTAATTAAGATCTACTGGTAATTAGTCAATAGTTAAAAATAGGGGTTGGTACTGTGCTACTGAAAACGCCTACAAAATAATGTGTTTTCTGTGCTCAAGGTGCAGTTAGTCTCTAAAAAATGCTAATTTAAAAAATATATATTTGTTTCAGACCCAGATTTTTTTAGCCAAGTAGATTTCAGTGTGTGTGTGTGTCTGTGTGTGTGTGTGTGTGTGCACATGTGTGTTCAGTCTGATTTTCTTGGGTCATTTATGCATGTTTGTGTGATGCCCAAAGAGACTGACTATTTTGTCTTGGATGAAAATGTTCTGCTCTAAAACTGCAGCCTCCACACAGCCATGGAGGGAATGGGAGCTTCTCTCATTTGTGGCTTTCCATTGAAATAAACCTGCTCATCAAAGGAAATTGTTCAGAAATCCATGGGAGCAGCAGATGTGCAGCACCATGGGGCAGATGTCTGATGTTTGGAGACTCATGCATGTTTTTTCTAAATATTCAGGGATTACCACAGTCTATGGATATAATCCTTTAGTAACCTGAAATGTCAAAGACAATGCAAAGGCTCTAAAGCCTTGTAGCAAACGTTTGGCCACACTGCCCTGTAAGAGCAGACATTCCCGCACACGTTTGTGGTCACTTTACCTGATCCCATGAAGGAAAACCCAAAAGAGTTGATGTGGGTTTTAAATTTCTGAACTCCTGCTTTATAATGTGGTCCAGAGCTGTGTGAGCGTTGCTGGGGGATGTTCTGAAAGGACGTGTCACTTGGCTGTCATAAGCAATCTGTGGTGATTTGTTGTGCAGACAGGCATTTGTCTCAAGTAATTCAAAGGGCTTATTTTGATTGCTTGATAGATGCAAGGAACGGAGAGTCGACTCAATGGGGGATTCATTTCTTACGCTCCCAAACCATTCCTAAATCTCCCCTCATGTCACGTCAATGGATTTGTCAGGCCACCCTCACGTAGCAGTGATGCACTGGTGAGGAAAACTTACCCTTGCCAAGCAGAGTTAGTTGCTGTGTTTGTAGACTTCTCTCTGAAGTACCAGTGGTGAGTGAAATTCTGCTGCAGGAAATACAGTGGACTTTGTTTCATGCCCTAGAGAAAAGCATCTTCTGTTGATCTTAGGAAATTAAGGAAAAAAACTACAACTCTACTCCAATTCCATAATAAAGCAGAACAGACCAAGTCTAGAAAGTTCTAGCAGGTGCCAGCAAAGTTATTTCATGGGTTGTTCCTGATACACACATGAGATCATCTAGAAAGCCCTTTGAGGGCTACACAGACATGAGGTGTTGCTACCTCTGAGTCCACAGTAGGATTTATAGTAATGTTTCTTGGATGCTGAAAGTTAATTTCAGTTTCATTGTGTTCTGCTCTGGAATTCAGTGAGTGAGGTTTTGTGCTCAAACACCTGAATGGCCACTGAAACTAATTTTCAAGCAGCATTTTCAGAGTATGAATGTGTCTTTTCACATTCAGGTATGAATGTGTCTTTTCTCCAACCTGTTCCACTGTCCTCTGCCCCAGGTGGGTAGGTATGGTGTCTAACCAGCACACGGTAGGGTAGTTAACACATATAGTATGGTAGTTTAACAACACATGGTACAATAGTTAACTAACACATGACAAGTACTTTGGAAATGTCATCAAGTTAGTGACACTGAACCCATGAGGAGAGCAATACTACATGTGGATAATTAAAATGCACATCAGTGATGCTGTTTTTATTTGTAATCAAACAAAATCACTGATTGCAGAAAAAAAAAAACATCCAAACAAAATGAAAACACCCACCTTTGAGCAAGGAGTAGGTTTAAGAATTGTGAAACAGTTTTGCATGAGGAAAAAGCAGAAAGTCATTGCAAGAGTGAATTAGTTTTACATCATGATGTGTTACATTCTGGTGTGGAAATCTTATTTTCTAATCGAAAAGCACATAACCTCTTGCAACATGAGGGAATGATTTCCTCAGGATTAAGCTTCCATTGGAAAAGTGGTTTAGGAATTAATGATCCCTGTGGCAGAGGGGCAAGGCAGGAAGGATTTGGCCATGCTGTGTGACAGATGAGGAACTAGAGGAAACCCTTTCTTTGAGTCTGTGCCTGCCATCTGTAGCTTTGACTAGCAGAAGACATGAATGGGATGTCCCTCCTTTCCTTCAGATCCAGTAGAAACTAGGGAAGAAGGAGTTCTTGGAGGGGATAAGAATGTTAAGAACATAGAAGACTAGAGATGAGCACTCTGAGGATGTGATCTCCCAAGCCTTATTTCCTCCAGAAACCAGAAAGACATAGAAGAGCCACTATCTGCTTTGTTCTTCTCTTTTTCACAAGCTCTTTATAAATCATCATGCCCAAATCTCACTGTCCAGCTTGGGCTCACTCAGGACTGAAAGCCAATGCAGCTTGCAGGTTCACCTCAGGGTTGATGCACACTCCTTTTGGGAAAAAGATTCATTTTTCAGCTGATCAGTCATCACTGGGGACCACCACTTGATCACTGGTCATGCTGGTCCTTGGAAATTGCTGCACACAAAGCTGCCAGAGCATGAGAGCCTCTGGGACACCGAAGACCCAAGGCTGGACAGTGACAAACCCCTCCGGTGGGACTCCTGACATGTTATGCATGGACTGTCCCAGAGCTCTGAGCAGCAGAGACTGCAAAACCCTAGAGGACTTGAGAATTATGAATAGGGACCAACTGTTCACTGTCTCTTCCAGAATGAGAACGAGTAAGAAAACTCCACTGCAAGCAAATAACAACAGGATCAAGGAATCCCCTGAGCTGAAAATGACCAGAAAGTGGGAAACTAGTAGAGAGCATGTGTCATATCTGCTTACCCTGTTCTTACTTTTCTTATAGGGACCTGTTCATGGCCAAAGGCAGGGCAAAAATGCTAGGTGCAGCCTTGGTTTCAACCAGCTCAGCTCTTGTAATGCTCTCAGAGCAGATTGCCCCCAGGAGGATGCACACCACAAGTGCATTGGCTTGGTCCACTGTGAGAGGAGGCTGGAGTAGCCCCCATGCTGCTGGCTCTGCAATGTATAATCTCCTGGTGTTTTCTTCACAGGGATGTTTTTTCTTCTTGGTTAGAAGCTTTGCTTTGAAAGGCAGTTCTGATGACTCTGATTTATCATGACAGCAACTCCAGTGGCATTTAAAGAGACTGGAAGGAAGAGATAAATAAGTTTGAAGATTGCTTAATAAAGTGATAGAAGAGTTGTTCTTCCTTATAAGGTTCCTAAACACTAAGGCAGACATAAGAATTTGTCTCATGTTGTTTTAGACATCTAAAATTGTGGCCAGCAGGACTAGGGCAGGGATTGTCCCTCTGTGCCCAGCACAGGTGAGGCTGCATCTCAAATCCTGGGTTCAGTTTTTGGGCCCCTCGCAAGAAGGAAACTGAGCAGCTGGAGCATGTCCAGAGAAGGGCAACAGAGCTGGGGATGGGTCTGGAGTACAAGTCTTATGAAGAGTGGCTGAGGGAACTGGGGGTGTTCAGCCTGGAGAAAAGGTCACCACCCATGTGTCTAAAAGCCACATAGATGTGATGCTGAGGGACATGTTTTGGTGATGGCTTTGGCAGTGCTGTGTTAACGGTTGGACTGGATGATCTTAAAGGTCTTTCCCAACCAAAACAATTCTATGATTCTAAGAGCAACCCAGACTAGGCAGAGTGAGCAAAGCCACCTTCAGAGATAGCTTTGATTAGGTGACACTTTGAATCTTGCTTCTTTGATTGCCAGAGCCTGAGAGCCAGGAATGGCATGCTTGGTCTTTGGGCGAGTGTCACAAAATGCTCCCTGTGGCATCTTCCACAGGAGTCCCAGCCAGTACCAGAGAACCTCACCTCCTGCTCTGCTTGGGGGCTGGTCAGTGCAATACAGAGGGAAACCTGGGGAGCTCAAGCAAAGCTGGAGGAGAGCAAAGGCTCCTCAAAAAGAAGCTTGAGAAACTCAGCTATCGGCTGGTTAGGCTGATAAAAAGGGTCACAAGGGGTTCTGAAGCACAAATGCTCAGGTTGAATCTGAGAGGATAACATGTTCTGGCATTTTTAGGGCAGAATTAAAAAAAAAAAAAAGAAGAAAAGAAGCTGAAGCGGCAGCAAACAATGATTCTTGATCTAAATCTTACAGATCACTGTACCTGCAGTGAAACCAATGGGCAACTGTCCAGGTAAGGACTGCTAAACTGAGTCTGCTGGATGAGACCTACTTTGGCCCCAAAGGTCCCAAAATTGTCCTCCTAGCTCCAGCAGAGATTGTGAAGCCCTGACTGGTCACTCCTCAGCTCCTCTAGCATTTCACCTGGAAGAGAGGGAAGAATTCTCATTCCTCTGAAGCACAAAGGCAGACTTAATTCATAGACCTGAATGCTGACAGTAGTTCTGCTGATCCAGCATAAGACAGGTCAGAAAACCCCACCAAGAGGCATCTACAGCAGAGAAAACAGACTCTTCATGAGCAATGGCTTTCATGGTGCTTTCGAGCAACCACCGCCTCGCAAGGAGCTGCGAAGATGCAGCTCGTCTGTCGTGCTATTAATTAATCAACATTCAAGGGAGAAGACGCTGGTTCCACTTGTGTGAGCAAGTTGCTCTGTACGTGGCAGGCTGCAGCTCAGGGCTACCAGGGGGATTTGGTGCAAGATGGCAGCAGGGCTGCAGGGTGCAAGGCAGCAAGACCTTGTGCTCGGGAGCTGCGGCGGCAGGGAGAGCAGTGCTCACACCTCCCTGCCCCACGGCTCTCACGGGGAGGGCAGCCCCCTTGCTTTGCTCACATGGGCTTTCAGGACATAAAGGCTGTTTCCACCTCTTTGCTGACAGCTCTTTTATGAAGTCTTGATTAAACAAACAAAGAAACAACAAGCCTGTTCAAATTCTTATCCCTGTTTAAGCACCTGCCTGAGATATGTCTATGTGGCAGGATATTTAACCACTGCCCTTCAGTGCCACTTCAAGGAGCACAGATGAGCTTCGGCTTCATTTTGGGTGTAACACTGAAAAAATAATTTAGGCTGGAAAAGAACTTTCAGGTCATCAAGTCCAACAGTAAACCTAACATTACCAAATCCATGACTAAGCCATCTAGGTACAGAGAAGTATGGCACAAGAAGGCATCCTGTTTGTTGCAGGAGACACAAACTAACACTGTCTTTGCAATAGCAAATGTGGTGGAAGGACCTCACAGGTTTATCTTGAGCCTTCAAGTCTATCTTGAATTGGTTAGTATACAGGTTATGGTTAAGGGTGACTTTTAGTAGTTGAACCTCACCCAAGAGTCAAAGCTGTACATACATTCAGCTTTAGGAGAGATTCCACTGCTTTCCATCCTGGGACACAGTTATTTTCCACCTTTGTTGTTCCTTCAGACAGGCTGTGCATTGGCCTCAGTGCATCCACTCTGGATTGTTCCTTGACACATAGAGCTAAATTCATCTCTGACTTTCCCATCCAAAGCACATGAACCACAGCTTGGGTCTCAAGAGGTGGGTGTTGCCACAAACTCCTCTGGGAGCATCGCTGCTAGGAAGTAGGGATGAGTCCTCTCCCACACAGCCCCTTACTGGTGTCTGCTGGGGACTGGTCTCTTAAAGACTGTGAAGGGTGCAGAGCTCTGCTGTGGCAAGGCTTTAAATAAGTGGAGACCTTGGAGTAGGTGCTTTCAGATTCGTCACAGCATCAGGTATAAATAGATCAGTTGAAACTAAGGAAACATCAGAGGGAGGGTCTTGAGGCCTGAGGATCTCCAGATCTTCTCTTTGCTCTCACGAGAACAAGATGGATCCATCTAATGCCTCTTTGATTGAGTTCAAATTGTTGTTCAACGTTCAGAAAAAATTATGGCATAGGAGGTTGAAAGGAGTTTGAAGCTAAGTGGGTGTTGCTCTCTTCTCCCATCTTACAAGTGATAGAACATGAGGAAATTGTCTCAAGTTGCACCAAAGGAGATTTTGATTGGATGTCAGGAAAAAAATCATCACTGAAAGGCTTGTCAGGTGCTGGAAGAGGCTTCCAGTGGTGGAATCACCATCCCTGGAGGAATTTAAAAGCCATGTAGATGAGGTGCTGAGGGACATAGTTTAGTGGTGGGCTTGGCAGTACAGACTTAATGCTTGGACTTGATGATCTTAAAGGTTTTTTCCAACCAAAACAATTATATGATTCTATGACCTGTGGCTTCACAACCATTTTCCTGGACCTACCTTGTTTGTTTTCTTTTATTTTCCTTCAGAAGAGCTTGGATGTGTCAACAAAAACTGGATGCCGGACTGAGCAGTCTGTACAGGCTGTGTGAACAGAAACGATGGCTGAGCATCCCAGCTGGCTGCCAGCACTGCAGCAGAGCTGCCTGCCTTTAAAGCCCTGTGTACTTTAACCCAGAGAACTGCGAATCCAAGAGCATTTGACAGTGTGAAGGCAGAGCAACAGCCTGGCAGCTGCTATCCCAGTGGGAAATCCTGTGCCTGGCTTGTGTTCGCTCCCTACGTCTGGGAGCTGCAGTCATGACTGGAGGTGATACCTCCATTTTCAGGTGCAACTGCTCTTTCAGCTATTTGCCTTCCAAAATCACTCTTCATTGCTATGTGTGAAAACCTTCGCCACTCTGCAAAATTACTGTGGATCTGATGGGAACAGTTTCCTGGCGCTGGTTTTCAAGAGAATATTTCCCAGCTCTCTCCTTGCTGGGAAATACCCATTTCTGCTCCAGTCTGTGCTGCTGACCCACAGAAGTCACAGGCTTTCACAGCCTCCAGATGCAGAGCCTGTTGAAGGGTTGCCTTATCGCCACGTCGCCTTTTTTCTCTTGCACAACACAGAATCACAGACTGGTTTGGGTTGGAAGGGACCTTAAAATCATCTACGTTCAACCCCCTGCCATGGGCAGGGACACCTCCCACCAGACCAGGTTGCTCCAAGCCCCATCCAACCTGCCCTTCAGCACTTCCAGGGATGGGGCAGCCACAGCTGCTCTGGGCAACCTGGGCCAGTGTCTCACCCCCCTCACAGCAAAGAATTTCTTCCTAAGACCTCATTTAAATCCCCTCTCCTTTAGCTGAAAACTTTTTCCCCTCATCCCATTACTCCCTACCCTTGTCAAAAATCCCTCCCCGGATTTCCTGTAGCCCCTTGAGGTACAGGAAAATGCCTGAAGGTCTCTCTCAGCCTGTCTCCACAGCCCTCTCCAGCCCTTTGATCATCTTTGTGGCTACCTATGGACTTTCTCCAACAGCTCCATGTCCTTCTCTGGTTGTGGGACCCCTGCTGTGGTGGCAATTTTAGTTGGGGTAGGCTTGCACAGATATTGTTTTCCAAAATTTATCCACATAAATGCATGTAGACCACGAACTTTGAACTGCAGCATATTACCCACCAGAGTGTTATGTCTCTTCTCAAGTTTGCAGTAGTGGTAGCACCATGACTGATCTTTTCATTAACATAAATACCAACAGCTTGTCACATAAGGGAGGTTCAGTATTTTAGTGTTCATGGGAACTGAGTGCTTCTTCATCAGTCCTAATTCTTGAACTGAGCAAAGTGTGACCTGCAGTCCCCAAGGATTTTCCAGACTCCATTGCATAAGTGCTCTCTGGTCTTTTCTTGATGTTTCAGACTACTGTTAGCTATTGAGGCTGCCTCCTGAAAGACATACATTTCCAAATGTGGCAGCAAAATGGCTCATTGTAGCACATTAATTGCACATTTCCCCTTTTGTGACCCCCTCAGCTCTTGCACAGGAGTTGCCATACCCTGTTAGACCACCAGCTCATCAAATCCTGCTTCCTGCCTCCAGCAATGGCCAAAACCTAAGGCTTCAGAGCTTACCTCCACAGCACACCAAACTAACTGCTCAGTTCTGGGGTCCCGGGTGGAAAAGCTCTTTCCTGGCTGCCACAGAAGATCCACTTATGCACTGAAGCATGAGATTTGATTACCTTTTTTACAGGATCTTCACATGCAGACCTACAAATGTTCATGGCCCTGCAAGTATCCAGTCACAGCAGTTGACTCAGTGACCTCATTTGGCAGTGGAGTCCACACATTGGCTACATACAGTGGAGGCAACCTCTGACTTGCTTCTCCTCCATTGACCTTTACCTTCAGCAAGTGACAACCAGTGACTTATATTATACATGGCAGGGTAAAATAGGGAGAGAGTCTCAGGCCTGTTGCTCCCTTTTTTTTTTTTTTTTTTTTTTTTTTTTTTAATTAATATCCTCAAGCTCTTGTTTTGTCTTTAGAAAAGTGTCCTGGATTTTTGACCATTTTCTTTCCTCAGATGAGAATGTATTTCTGCTGCCCTTCAGAATTTTCCAGTGCTGTGGGCCCATGAAATGTCCAGCATGTCCTTTGGCTTCTCTGCACGAAGATCTCAGGTGTGTTTGGGCTATTATACACATGCAAGAAGGAAGGTTATTTCAAGGACAGACATGATCTGAGACCCAGCAGAAGAAGGAAGATGATGAGTGCACATAGTTAAACATTCAGGGGAAATTTCTAGATAAGAAGAAAGTCAGAGAATCAGAGTGTAATTTGGCCAGAGATCACATTTCTCAATTAAAGTGTTCAAGGGATCACGAGCAGCAGGACAAGCAGCTGTAGTTTAGGAGAGGAGGGGGGAAATTAATTTTAAACCAGAAAATGCCACCAAAAAAAACAGTTAGCAACTCTTCAAGCACGTGCTGCTGCAGCCCTGAGTGCAAGGAGCCATAAAAGTGAGTAAAGCAAGAGTCTCAGGAGCTGATTGCTCAACTGAAAGGAAGCTGGAATGAAGCCCCATTGGTCCCTCACTCAACACTGCTCAGAAGTGCCTGGTGCTTTCTGACTGGGTGGCCAGGACTGGAGTAATTACTCAGTTGCATTTTCACTTTTACAGAGAAAAAGAGGCTTCTTTTCTTTTCATGAGTTACAATTTTGCCTCATAAGTTACGAGTTGACACCGTTGGTGAAGGTCTTTGCTATGAAGTCCTTCTGGTCTGGTCCTGACCTGTTCATAATGGCCACGTGGCTGTTGTTCTACTCCACCTTACTTGAAGCCAAACTCCTGGGACTATGTCTATATCTGGAAATAAACAAACTTGGGGTCGAGATAGTCACCCATACTGCTAAATTGCCAGTTTCAGGCCAGATGAACAAACAACTCTGGGAAGCTCAGGAGTTAACGTAGACCAGGGACCATTCCCAAAGGACCACCTGTAGGAGCCACTCTGTTTTGAACACTGAGAGAGTTTAATAACATGGACATGGACAGGCTGTGTCAAAGGGCCTCAGGACTAGAGAGCTGGTCTGACCTTGGGGTTTTTGAGTGGTATAGATACAGCCCAACAGCCTGCTAGGACACCTCCCGCTAGACCAGGTTACTCCAGGCCCCAACCAACCTGGCCTTCAACACTTCCAGAGTTTGAGCAACCACAGCTTCTCTGAGCAACCTGGGCCAGTATCTCACCACCTTCAAAGTTAAGAATTTCCTCCTAGGTGATCTTTAAGGCTCGGTCCAACCCAGATGATTCTGTAACACCATGATTTGAGCTGAAAAGCAGAACCTATTTCTAAGCAACAACATCTCTTCACCTCTTTTTCACCTTCCTGGGAATCCCTCAAGTCCTTTCCTCCTACTAGACTGCTCTCTCCCAAAGGCCGTCACAGCCACCAACACCTATGATGCTCTAAAACATGGCAATTTTAAGCCATTCCCTGTTCCTCCACTCCAGCCACCTCCCCCACACAGTTTCCTTCTCTAATCCTCAAGGAGCCACAGCTTAGGAGTCCCAGCTTAGCATCACATGATGTGTGCATCCTATTGTCCCCCTCTAATAGCATAAGCCCTGCATGAATCCCCTTGATTTTAGGGCACAGAGTGCTGCTGGAATCCTTGCCTTATTTCTAGTGCTTTTAGTTCCCTATTTGGTCTTTTCACTTATTTATTTGCTGCCTGTTCAGAGCACTGTAAGACAAATTATTGTTTAGATCTTAGAGGCAGTGTTTGCTTTCCACATAGATAACAAAGCAGGGATGCAGCAGAGGGGGAGTGGTCTCTATCATGCATCCTCTGAAGGTAAAATTTGGGTAAAAGGTTAAAGTCATCAAGATGAGAAGTTCCTTTTGAAAAAAATCCCAGCTCTTACTGGGATGTTTCAGTATCATCCTCCCATGACACATACTATCAAAAAAAAGCTGCTTTAACTCTTTGGCTTTGGGGAACTCTCACTTTATTTATATTTGGTGCTTTGGGGTGGTAGGCTAAAGGTTTCACCTTGGTCAGAGATGGCAAGGGAGGTCAAGCAAAGGAGATGTAGACTTGCTAGGCTTATAGGAATGGAAAATCTTGGAAGCAATGTGTGTTTTGGCACATTTGATTTGGGTTTTATCAGGCTGATTAAAAAGTGCTGTACACTCATGCATTGACAGATCCTAAACATTGTGGTGTTGGCTTGCTGGACAAAGGCAGTGTGGGACGGAGGCAAGAGGCTTGCATTAGGGTAGTATCACAGAATGGTTTGGGTTGGAAAGGACCTTATAGATCATCTAGTTCCAACCCTCCTGCCAGGGAGTGTTTGAACTAGCTGGGAATCACAGAATCATAGAATGGCTTGTGTTGGAAGGGACCTTAAAGATCATCTAGTTCCAACCCTTCTGCATGGGTAGGGACATTTCCCAATAGATCAGATTGCTCAAAGTCTCATCCAGTCTCTTATCATAGAATCATAAAATAGTTTGCTTTAGAAGAAACCTTTAAAAGTCATCTAGTCCAACCTCACTGCAATGAGCAGGAACTTCCACTAGATCCCAGAGAGATGGGGCAGGGTGGGAAAGGGATGAAGACTTGCAGCTTGTCTTGGTCCACCTAAAGCAGGCCATCTCCCTTTGTCTGTGATGGGGCAAATTCTTTTTTCCCTGATGGCAGCAGAAAGGGCATGAACAGATTTGCTGCACAAAAGGGAAAGAAAACAGATCACACATCCACAAGAAATGCTTTGGTGTGGGGGCTTTGCAGTGGTCCCAGCAGAGGACCATTTGCTCTCAGAGGGCTCACAAAGGGGCTTTGCACAAGGCATATTTAAGCAGCTTATGGTCATTAGATGAATGTTTAATCTGCAGGAAAGTGGGCCACTAGGCAAGCAGGTGCTCTGATCCATTTAAGGCCATGGAGCAGCTGGGCCTGTGAGACAGAGGGGTGGCAGTGACCCAGGGGACAGGATATCACAAGAGTTTAGGACCAAGGTTGTCAGTGTCAGAGCTAATGCCCCAGGGATTGAGACAGCAGGTATAGCAATTGCAAACACCAAAAAGGCTTCTGTGGAAAGGTAAAATGAACCTCTGAAATCACCTAACAGCATCAGGGATAGGCAGGGAGAATTCCCAGACAGAAGGACCAAGCCTAGTTGAACCTGCATCCTCTCTGTGTCTTGCAGGACCTGAGCTGGCCAGGTGGAAAGTAACTTCAATGTTGTTCTCCAGATGTGCAGCTCCATCCTTGCAGATATGGTCACTGCTGAAGGGCATGAAGGTCCAGGCTGAAATTCTGCCAGATCAATTCTAGACCTGATCCTAGTTTTCCCTAAATAAAGATCTGGCTCGGTCTGTGGGAGGCAAGAGCAGAGCAGGAATAACTTCAATCGGCTGCATCTGCACCTTGTCCTTCAAGAAAAAGGCCTGAGCTGGCACCTCTCAGGTCGTGAGCAGCATTTCCTAAGCAGGTGCCGTTATTTTGCAGAGATCCAAAAGGTGGCAGCCTTCCCCAAATCTTCCTCCTCACCGGCGGGCTGGGCGCTGACCAGGAGGCTCCATCTCTCCCTGCCTCCTGGCCCTGCTCCTGCACAGAGCCCAGAGCTGCAGGGCTGCTCCAGGCCATGTTTTCAGCCAGGCTTTTGGTGCTTTGGTAGTGCGGTTGCTTTGGGTTTGGTTTTGGTGGTGGTTTGTTTTAAAAAAAAACCATAGAATCACAGACTGGTTTGAGTTGGAGGGACCTTAAAGATCACCCAGTTTCAGCCCCCCTGCCATGGGCAGGGACACCTCCCACCAGACCAGGTTGCTCCAAGCCCCATCCAACCTGCCCTTCAGCACTGCCAGGGATGGGGCAGCCACAGCTGCTCTGGGCAACCTGGGCCAGGGTCTCACCACCCTCATGGTGAAGAATTTCCTATCTAATCTTAATATTGTTGGGGTGCTTTGCAGCAATGCCAGGTGGGCTGGAAATGGCCTTTATGAGCATCCTTAGGTATTTCCCACCAGCAAAGTGAACCGGCACATCTCAGACAAGGAGGGAAGTGCATCACTGATACCTGCACCCACCTGAGACCTGCAATAGGCTCTGTTGACCCCTGTTGACACCAACACTACTAAAAGATGAAATTGTCATTATTCACAGGGTATTTTGTGTTTCCTGGAGGCAGGAACCAGCAAGGTGGGTAATGCACAAGCAGTGGGAATTACTCCCACTCGCAGCTCCTGCACCTCCTAAGGTGCACTCACTGCAGCCCCAGGAGTGTGGATGGGGAAGAAATGAGCCCAAGAGCAAAATGGCAATGTGATAGCAGCACTACTGTCATTTTTCCATAAGTATTTTATCCACAGAAAGAAAATAATTTCTTTAAATAAATGTCCACCAGGTGAAATTGGAATTAAGTGGAGTGTCCTCCACTTGGGGAAAGGAAAATATTTGGGTTCAGATGTAGTGTTTTTCTCACATGTTTTGAGCTTTCAAATCCTTTCCCTTCCCTGTACATTAAAATTGAGTGAAACTAGAATTTCCTTCCTCTCAAAGAATCACAGGGGAACCTTTTTCCCCCTGTGCTTAGGTAACTCACCTGTGCCATGTAGGAGGTGGCACCAGAGTCCACAGCTGAGGACATTGGTGGGAGTAACAGGAGATATCAGCCTCAAACATCTGCAGAAGGCAATACCCTGGGTCACAGTGAATTCCTCTCCAAGAAACCCACCCAGTCTCCCCTTGATCCCAGGTGAAGTCTCAGCAGCCACAATACAACACAGTGGGGATTTCAAAGCGCTAGAAAAGGAGACGAATTCACAGCGATGAATGAGAGCTCAGGTGAGCAAGACATGAAGCTGATATGGGCTGTTTTATTCTTTGTCTTCCAAGAAAACAGTGAGCAGAGAAGACCTCTGGATATTTCCTTCTTTTCTGGCTCGTATGCCCTGCCTCCTGCTGCAGGACCAGTGCATGTCCCTGCTCTTCAAACCAGAGCAGGGCACACTGGGGATTTTCTGGTTCACTGACAAGCCCCAGGAATTCAAAGAAAATTGACTTTGATCTAAAAAGAAATAAAGAAATGAAGCTTTTGCCTTTTCAGCCTGTCAAAAAAAAAAAAAAAAAAAAAAAAAAAAGGATATATTTGAGATCAGGCAAAATGTTTTCTTTCACATCCAAGTATTTTAAGTTCTTGTTTAAATAAAAACACAGGACAAAAAGGGAAGTCAAGGGACAGGCTGTGAGGACAGCCTGATTCATGGAATCACAGAATGATTTGGGTTGGAAGGGACTTTGAAGATCATCTAGTTCCTACCAGTGGTCCAACCATAGGCTTTAGGAGGAATTTGCTGCCTTCACATGACTCTTGTTTGAGGAAATAGTCTCTGCGTGACCCACAGACAAATGGTGGAGGAAGAATGGAAGGAAACATCAACACTGTGGGATACAAATGCTTTTGGGAGTTGGTTCCCAATGTACTGGCAATGCAAGGGAGTGAGGGCTCATATGTAGCAAATAGCAGATGCCCACAAGGTTTCTCACATGAGACATCTCTGAAATAATTCACAAGGGTTGGAAACTGAAATTGTGATCTTCGTAGCTTTATGTCTGCTGGTTCAGATTATCTGGACCAGAAGAAGAGGTAATAAAAACCTTTGCAGTGGTCTCTGGTCATATAAGGCAAAGATGGTGTTTGCAATGTGCTGCACACCTTGAGGGCCACAGCTTTCAGCTGGTGCTGGCTAACCTGTCTGAGAATGACATTCAGTGGTTCTGTGGGACCTGCTGGGGTCTGCTGGCTGGTACCACAACTTGGGCTTTGAGGACATGACTCAGAGTTATCGGTGTGAGTGTTGGGTGATGGATTTAGTGAACATGCAAAACCTTGGTGATGGTCACTGCTGATGATAGATCATCTCAGCCCAAGTGTGGGAGTGATGTCTGGAGGACAGTGACAGGGTATGCTGAGGATTTCTCCCTGCTACCACCCCACTGTCTCTGTTCCTGTGTATCCCTGCTGTATTTGAAACACACAAAGGCACAACTTCTCATGGACAGACTGCTAAGACACCCAGAACTCTTGTTGTGATGGGGCTGGTGTGAGAAAGTGCATATCTGTAAGTGCCCATGTGATCTCCATAAACATGGACTGATCTGGCAAGACTTACCAGATCTTTTCCAATCCTCTGCACACAACTTCTTGGAAGAAAATGAACTACAGAGCACATCTGAGGGTAAGAACTGGTCTTTTTTTAATGAGGGGGGTAAACTCCACTTTCATCAACCAAGAAGGAACTAACACAAACATCACTGTTTCCCTTCTCCTCTCAGCACTGAAAGTCTTTGCTTTACTTCTTTTTCCTGTGAGCCAGGCAGCAGGACCTCCTCCCACAGTCTTCAGTGTGCTCCTCCTCCTCCTCTCCTTTAGCACGTGCCCTGGAACAATACCCACTGCAGTTCTTCTTTGATTGTTTTTTGCCTGCAGAAATAAGTAGACTGAGCTACAGCTGTATTGACTAATTCATCATGGCCAACAGCACACAAATACCACCACCACACAATAAACTCTCTCCTTAAAAAAGAAGTGTCCATGTCCACACTGATACTTGGGAATGGACCCTGACCACTGTCAGCCCTTGTCTCAGGAATGGTTGGAGTCCGTGCTGTTTGGCCAAGAGCAGAAGAGTGACAACACTGTCAGTTATGGAGGCAGGCTGAGAGATTTGAGATTGTTCAGCCTGGATTACAGCAGGCTCCGGAAGGGGAGACCTTAGAGCACCTTCCAGTACCTGAAGGGGCTACAGGAAAGCTGGGGAGGGACTTTTGACAAGGGCAAGGAGTGATGGGATGAGGGGGAAAAGTTTTCAGCTAAAAGAGGGAAGACTGAGATGAGATCTTAGGAAGAAATTATTTTCTATGAGGATGGTGAGACACTGGCCCAGGTTGCCCAGAACAGCTGTGGCTGCCCCACCCCTGGAAGTGTTGAAGGCCAGGCTGGATGGGGCTTCGAGCACCCTGGTCTGGTGGGAGGTGTCCCTGTCCGTGGTGAAGGGGCTGGAACTAGATGATCTTTAAGGTCCCTTCCAACTCAAACCATTGTGTAACTGTACAACTAAATGGTGTTGAAGACTTAATACAAATGTTAAGCTGATAGTCCTGGCACTGTAAAGTCACACCCTGGGTATGTAGCTTGAGATGAACTGAATTGCTCTGACTAATAACTGGAGTCCAATGACCATGATGGGGGCCAGTTTACAAGGAGATCCCCAGAATGTGGGTGTCTCTGTCTACTATGGTGTGATTCTGGGACTGAACTCCATTCCCAAAGTCTTATGAGCTGAATCCAACCAAAACCTTGATATAAGACTCATCACCCACACCTGCTTTCCTGGAGAAGTCTTTTGTTAACCTTAGTGCTCTGGGTGACCCTGCTCTGGCAGGGGGGTTGGACTAGATGATCTTTCGACATCCCTCCCAACCTCTAGGATTCTATGATTCTATGATCCCTCTATGGTTCAGTATTATCTCTCATTTCAGCGCCCCATAATTTGCCACCTTACCTGGGGTGGCCATCAAGGCCATTAGAAAAACAGCAAATACAACATAGATGATCCTCATGACTAGAAATCCACCAGGATCACAGCAGGTCTGGGATGCAGCCTTCCAGAGAGATGTTGAATCAGTTGCTAAGAAAAGGCTGGAGATCCTGATATTTATAGACAATTCTTGACAGAGAGGACAGTGTTAAGGAGGAGTGTGACTTTACTGTTCTCCAAGGACATTGTTTGCTGCTTAGCAGGGTATTATGTCACTCCAACCCAGTGGCCATCTGAGAATGAGACGTCCACTCTGTGCCCTTTCCTCACTGGCTCTCTGAGGGCATCTCATGTGGCCTGTGCATGTGTCTCTGCCCTGGGACCTGGACTCCTCTCAGTGTGGCTGGCAAAGCTTTTAGCAGAAACAATTGGGACTACCAATTCCTGGCCAGGGGACTTGGAGCTGCCTTGTAGGCATGGTTGTGTTGCACTAACAAGTCTAAGATCCCTTCTTCTTCCCTTCCAAAAAAGAGATCTGAGAGGACTGGTGCTACAATGGCCAACACCACCTTATGCATTCCCAAGTGTATGTCAATCCAAGTGTATGTGGAATCCAAAGTGCAGTGGCAATGGTCATGCAAGTTATTATAAAGTTGAAATGTCTTTCCAGTAAAAAAAAAGCCTCAGGCTGTCTGAAGGTGAGGTCACCAGTCTAAGCTGGTCTAATAATCATAAATAGAGGATGAAAAGCTGGACATGAGCCAGAATTGTGTGCTTGAGGCCCAGAAGGCCAACCATACCCTGGGCTGCATCAAAAGAAGCGTGGCCAGAGGAGTGAGGGAGGTGAATCTCCCTCTCTGCTTCACTCTCATGAGACCCCCCTGCAATGCTGTGTCTGGTTCTGGGGTCCCCAACACAAGAAAGACCTGGAGTTGTTGGAGCAAATCCAGAGGAACCCATGGAGATGATCAGAGGGCTGAAGCAGCTCTGCTCTGGAGACAGGTTGAGAGACTTGGATTTGTTCAGCCTGGAGAAGAGAGGGCTCTGAGAAGATCTTATTGTGACCTTTCAGTATTCAAATAAGAAAGATAAGGACAGGGCAGATTCAGGCTAGATATAAAACCAAAATTTTTTGTGCTGAGACTGGTGAGACAATGGCACTGGTTGCCCACAGAGGTGGTAGATGCTCCATCCCTGGAAACACCCCAGGTCAGCTTGGACACAGCTCTGAGCAACCTGTTCTAGCTGAGGATGTTCCTGCTCACTGCAGTGGGGGTTGGTCTTAAAAGGTCCCTTCCAACCTAAAACATTCTGTGGTTTGGTGATTCTATGATCAATGGCTCAATTCAATTACCTAAACACAGCACCATTTGAGACCTCCTGAAATTTCCCAAGTTTCTCCTACTGTCCTACATCAAATATGTCAAAGAGATTTGGGAACCACACTCTGCAGATAGGATAAATAGCAACTCTGATCTAGCCCATCAGTGTCAGACTTTGTAAACATAAATTAACAGGATACAGCAAGGCACTAAGTGCAGAGGTGACACAAGAAGAGTGGCAAGTAGCTTATGCCTCTGTTGCCCACCTGAATTCTCCTTCACCACAAGCTGGAAAGAAGTCCTAACATTTACATCAGCTTGTGATTGACGTGTATGTCCCCTCATTTCAGAGAATCAGAGAATCCCAAACTAGTTTAAGTTGGAAAGGACCCCAAAGATCATGTGGTTCCAACCCTTCTGCCATGGGCAGGGACACCTCCCACCAGACCAGGTTGCTCCAAGCCCCATCCAACCTGGCCTTGAACACTTCCAGGGGTGGGGCAGCCACAGCTGCTCTGGGCAACCTGGGCCAGTGTCTTTTTGCTTGAGGAGAAGCAAAGAAATAGCTACCACAGCATCCACAGTACAAGAAGAAACAGAACCCAAACAGGTACAGTGTAGGTTGTGTTCCTTGGCAATGAGTGAATGTTTGAGACTGAACAATATTGGCACTGCGTCACATCATTCCCTCCAGAACTTCCTGAGAGCAGGCTGGGACTATCTGCCCTGGAGAAAAAAAACTGCAGAGGCCCTTGCTCCAAGTCTGACTGCTCTGAGTGGGGTTAATTCAGAGATGAATATTTTTATTTCTCATGCAGGTGTCTCCTTCTGATCTGTGAGAAGACACCAGAAGGTTCTCCTGTATCTAATAGAGCCAGTGCCAGTAGGCTATAGAATGGACCTGCCCCTGCCCAAGGCTGAGCCCATCACAACAGTGGTAACACTAAGAAGGAGAAAATACTCCTGTGCTAAAGCAGCTGTGAGAGAGAAGTGAGAATACAAGATAAGTTTGTCTATGCAGAGGTGCAAGACTGCTCCTGCTACAGAACACACCTTTCATCACCTTCCTGGCTGTTCTTTGTACCTTTTTCTGCTCCACCACACCTGGTTTGAGATAGGGACAGCAGAAACCACACTCTTAGTCCAGTATTGATCTGTAAATTGAAGGTGATCAGAGAGCTGGAGCAGCTCTGCTCTGGAGACAGGCTGAGAGAGTTGGGGTTGTTCAGCCTGGAGAGGAGAAGGCTCCAGGGAGACCTTAGAGCACCTTCCAGAACCTGAAAGGGCTCCAGGAAAGCTGGGGAGGGCAGGGAGTGACACGGTGGAATGATTTCAAACTGAAAGAGAGTAAATTGAGAAGAGACCTTAGGACAGGGGGGCAGGAGGTGGTTAGGCACCATCCCAGGTTGCTCAGGGAAGCTGTGGCTGCCCCATCCCTGGAAGTGTTCAAGGCCAGGCTGGATGGGGCTTGGATCAACCTGGGGTAGTGGGAGGTGTCCCTGCCCATGGCAGGGGGTTGGAACTAGGTGGTCTTTGTGGTCCCTTCCAGCCATTCTGGGATTCTGTGATTCTATACATAAGACAGAAGCACTGACTGACCTGTCTTGAGACTTTGCCCTGAAGAGGACATAAAATCCTTTGCATGAGGTCTGTGAGGGCCTATTTGCTTCTCTTTTGCCCAACCCTGGGGATTTGCTGAAATGTTGATGGGAAAGAGCTGTCTTGTGCTTAGAGGAGACATTGCTGAACTACCCACATTTTTTAAGACATCTACAGACAACCTGTAGCCTGAAAAAGAAGAAAGGAACTGGAAGATTATCTTTTTTCTCTAGAGGGTTGTGTTCAAGGCAACATAGAAAACAAGAGGGAAAATAATACCTTCTTTCCCACTTCCATACCCCATGAGAACCCTGGCAGCTCTGCAGCTGCTGTCAGGGGATGATCAGGTATTATTGGTACTGGACTTGGAATATCTGTCCCAATGCTCTACATGGGATCATGGGGAAACCAGTAACCACACCACACACTTCAGAGTTACATCTCCTTTTTTTCCCATTTTATTTATTGAGAGGAGGGGATGACACTTGGGTTAGACAGTTGAGAAGCTGCTCCCAAAGTCACCACGGTGCCTCCTCTTCCCTGCAGCCTTCTTCTTCAGCTCCTATTTCCACTTCCAGCCAGCTGGGACACAGCAGTAGTGCTTGCAGTCATAGGAGTGGGACCACACTTCTGCCTTGGAGCACTGGCTGGAGCAATACCCCACCTTGGGGCAGTACTTCCTCACCTGCCCATAGCCTGCAAGAGAGAGAGAGGTGAGGGGTTGTGCCTCTGTGCCCCACTGCCATGCCCTCCCACCACCTCCAGGTCTGAGTGTGGCCCTGGTCACACCCAGACCCTGCTCCTAGGGAGCTCCTGCTCCATTCTCCCACATGCCCACCTCTCCTGCCCAAGCCCAGCCCCAAAGCAGGAAGGGATCCTGAAGAGCACAAGCCTGAGAGACTCCTTGTGCATCCCTCTCCCTGGAGCTGGTGACTACAGGGCCAGCTGATGACACTGGTGCAGTTTGGGGAAGAGATGCTCCCAAGGAGAGCAGATTCCTTACCCACACTGATAGTCACACCAAGAGCAAAGTTCATAAAGATGTTCATAAGATTCAAAGTTCATAAGATCTGTGCAGTATTGCACCTCTCTTGAAGAGACAGGAATCAGTGTTCTAACAGCAAACCAGCAGAAGCCACGTGAAGCTTATTTCAAGAACTCAGTTGTTCACTCAGGTCTCTGTACCTGTATTATTCTTTTAAATTTTGCCCCCTTACTCAGAAATGGCTCTAAGGATGCTGCAGAGGTCTTGAAGTTGGCCCGACAGCAGCCAAGCACCCAATATTCACCATAGTAGGTTTAAAGTGGATGAGAAGTAATATCTGAAGGGGGTTTCTAATGCCTGTCTGGGAGATTTCAGCTCAGAACCCCCTTTTGACTCCTGCAGAGACACCAGAAATCCTTAGAGTCTCAGAAACAGGCATTACCGGCAATAACTGTGTCACATCAGTAAATCAAACATGCTCAGAACTGAGCCTCAGCAGTTCCCTCAGTTACTCCTACACAGATCTCTCCGAGACACTCCTGCTTGCACTGTCCCTTAAAAGAAGGCATTAAAGTACTTGGCCAGATTGCAGTAGTCACCTTGGATGGTGATAACTATAATTTTAAGAGCTAAAGTTACTTTAAAAGACCCTCAGCTAGTACCAACTTGTCTTGCCCAGTTTGTCATCTTACCTGGAGTGGCCAGGGAGACCAGGAGGAAGACAGCGAAGACCAGGTAGAGGAACTTCATGGCTGGAGTTGAGCTGGAACCACAGCAAGGCTGGAGAGAGGAGAGCTGGTGAGAGCTGGAAGGGAGGAGGTGGTGTACAAAGAGGCTGAAGCTGCTGGCTTTTATAGAGCCTTTCCCTGCAGATGCTGGGGAAACACAGGAATTCATCCAAGTCTGGGATGGGTGGATGCGCAGTCGTGGCACCAGCACCAGCACTTCTCATGTGGGCCCAAGTGTGTTGGCAGCCACCTCCTTCCCCCCTAGCTGGTTACTCAATATCAGATAGGATTTCAGGGCACTGGCTTGGATGAAAGCACAAATGAATAGGGGCTGTCAATAGTGGAGTTGTTAGGAATAGGCTGGTGGGTCAGAGGGACCTTGTGGAGATCTGCAGGTACAATGGTGAAGAGACAACAAGATCAGTATCACAGGGCATCAGGCCTTTCCCAATCTCTGGCAGAGATGCAAGGGGGCTAAAATGCGGCCACAATGCACTGATAAATCTCCCTTAATTCTTCAAGATGGTCATGATGTGGGGCTGGTGCCTTGGAAAGGACCCATGTTCCCATTCCTACTTGTGAAACAAACGATGAATACGAAATCTCTCTGATAAATCTGTCAAACATCACGTTCAATGGAGTCTCTTTTGTTGTCTCCTCTCACCCTTCTAATGGATGGGCAGGAGCACTGGGCCTGAGAGCCACTTGCAGACACTTTGATCATCACCTCTTCCCCCCAAACCCTCTAGGCAGATCTGGGGTTTCAAACATGAGCAGACTTCTGCAAAGGAGCTTTTCCAGCCTCAGCTCACTGGGCTGTTCAGTAACTTCATAAACAGCCAGAAAAAAAAAGGGAAAAAAAAAAAAAGAAAAAAGTGCCTGGTGAAGGGACAGAAGCTGCTGCTGATGCAGAATTACTAAAAACCATCAAACCTAAATCTGCAAAGGGTAGCAGAAGGATCTTACAACACTCAGAAAGAGGGAAGCAAAATCACAGAATCACAGAATCATAGGGGTTGGAAGGGACCTTGAAATATCATCCAGTCCAACCCCCCTGCCAGAGCAGGGTCACCCAGAGTACATCACACAGGAACGTGTCCAGGTGGGTTTGAATGTCTCCAGCAAAGGAGACTCCATAACCTCTCTGTGCAGCCTGTTCCAGGGCTCTGTCACTCTCACAGTAAAGAAGTTCTTCCTGATGCTCACATGGAACCTCCTATGCTCCAGTTTGCACCTATTGCCCCTTGTCCTACCACTAGACATCACTGAAAATGTCAAAAGCTGAATCAGTGTGAGTTAGTTTAAGATTCTCAATTTGGAAAAATACATAATCTTTGTCCAAATTATGAGCATGAATTACCTAAAGCCAGTTAGGACGTATGTTTGGGAGTCCCTGAACAGAGTGCTCTGAATGCAGTAGTTAAGAACCAAAAAGTGGGAAACCATACATTAAGAAATGTAAAGAAAGTTATCAAGACAAAAGAAAACTGCATCAGTCCGTGGGGTATTGCACTGTGGTGTGTGCACTGCTCATCTCCCCATCCCTGGTGGCCAATAGTAGGGCAAGAAGAGGTTAAAAGAAAGGTGGCAGAGATCTCCATAAAATTAAATATACTGACACTCTTCCAGTGTTATTGGAGGTGCAACACAAAGCTATACAAATTTTAGAGACCTGAGAAAAACAGAACTATGGCTCAATTTTAATAACTAAAAAAATAGGTGGGATGCGATGTTAAATCAGGTGTTTAGCAAAAAAAGCAACCAAAATAATTGCTCTTTCATACTGAGTAAAGCTGAAACATGGAACTCAGTCAAGAAATTCAAGAGGTCAAAATGTATTGAAAGGACAAACATATTGAAAAATAAATTTATAAATTAATAAATCAGGTCCAAATTAAAAAAAAAAAAAAAGCTATAAAACCTTCTGGAGGAAATCACCAAACTTCATGTTACTGGATGGTGGGGAGTTTTAGAAAGTGAAAACATGTTTTTGGATTCATTCCCAGGCACTCACTTGTGCCCAGGGCAGGCTTTGCACTCTGACTTGGCTCAGCCTCACATTTCTCTCTATGATCTTATCTGAGTACAGAGACAAAGTAAAGGTGAGATGATAGTGCAGCTTGTCTGCCTCATCACCACTATTTCATAGAATCACAGAATAACACAATGGTTTGGGTTGGAATGGACCTTTAAAGATCATCTAGTTCCAATCCCCTGCCATGGCCATGGAGACCTCCTACCTACTAAACCAGGCTGCTCCAAGCCCCATCCAACCTGGCCTTGAACACTGCCAGGGATGG
>NW_009953979.1:3233039-3265925 GCF_000747805.2 Chaetura pelagica
TGGGCCAGGGTCTCACCACCCTCACAGCAAAGAATTTCTTCCTTAGATCTCATCTCAGTCTCCCCTCCTTTAGCTGAAAACTTTTTCCCCTCATCCCATCACTCCCTGCCCTTGTCAAAAGTCCCTCCCCAGCTTTCCTGCAGCCCCTTCAGGCACTGGAAGGTGCTTTAAGGTCTCCCCAGAGCCTTCTCTTCTCCAGGCTGAACAGCCCCAACTCTCTCAGCCTGTCTCCAGAGCAGAGCTGCTCCAGCCCTCACATCATCTCTGTGGCCTCCTCTGGACTCTGTCCCACAGTTCCATGTTCTTCTTGTGTTGGGGACCCCAGAGCTGGACCCAGCACTGCAGGGGGGTCTCACAAGAGCAACACAGAATGGGAGAATTACCCTGTTGTTCTCGGGAGCTTGTCTGGTTTTTAAGACCACCAGCAATAGTGTTTCTACTCTCCCCCCACTCAGTCCTTTCTGCTGCTCTACAATCCTCTCATTGGAAAGGCTTCCCTATACATCAAGTGAGATTATCTCATTGTGTCTGGAGTCACTGGCTTCTCATTCTGGACACCAGGAGCAGCCCATACCTGTACAATGCATTGTCTTTGGTGGATCTGAGGACTTTTGTTTTACATGTCTTCTCTTTCCTGATCATCATTCTTCCACTTGCTTTAGCTTTTTCCTGCAGGTCCCATCCTTTTGACCTCCTGTCATTTCCTGAGCTTCCCTCAGTCCTTTCACTGCTTTCTGGAAGCACAGTGTGCAAAACTGGATGGAGGCACTTTGAAGGGGTGCCCAGTGCAGCGGGTACACCCTGTGGTTTGCAAATGCAGGTTTTGTTTACAGTTGTAGGACAATCAGTGCTGGTTTCCCAACACCATGACTCCTTTGTGCCTACCTATGATCCACTGCAAGCTAAATTTTCCTGCCAGAACTGCCACACAGCCAGAAACTCCTTGTTCTCTATTCTCCAGCTTATTATTCTTGTTTCTATAGACAAAGGAACTTTCCCTATTACTTAGTTATGGTTTTTCATACTCTTTAGCATGAGATGATCCACTGGAAGGCTAATCCTGTCCTCAAATGCTTTTCAGTCCCTTCCAACGTTTTATTTGTGAATTTAGGGAGCAGAATTTCTAGAAATTCATGAGAATTATTATGCAGGAAAGCACTGGAGTTGCAATATATTTTTTTAACAGGTTTTTTAACAGATTCATTACCTTAGCTTCATCTGCATATTTGCCTACATCCCCTTTACTCAGCACCTTTTTTGGAAGATTTCAGGCAGAAAACCCAAATAGGTGTCTGGTGAAATGAATGTGATTAAAAGCAGAGCAAGTGTGAGATCCTGCACCTGGGTTGGGGCAACTCCTGGTATCCGTACAGGCTGTGGGATGAAGGGGTTGAGAGCAGCCCTGAGAAGAAGGACTTGGGGGTGTTGGTGGGTGAAAAGGTGGACTTGAGCCAGCACCATGAGCTAGCAGCCCAGAAACAACTGTGATCTGGGCTGCATCCCCAGCAGTGGGACCAGCAGGGCCAGGGAGGGGATTGTCCCCCTCTGCTCTGCTCTGGTGAGACCCCCCTGCAGTGCTGGGTCCGGTGCTGGGGTCCCCAGCACAAGAAGGACATGGAGCTGTTGGAGTGAGTCCAGAGGAGGCCACAGAGATGATCAGAGGGCTGGAGCAGCTCTGCTCTGGAGACAGGCTGAGAGAGTTGGGGTTGTTCAGCCTGAAGAGAAGGCTCTGAGAAGACCTTATTGTGGCCTTTCAATACTTAAAGGTGGCCTACAAGAAAAACAGGGCCAGACTGGGTCTGTAATGGGCCTGTAATTACAGGGTCTGCAATGATGGAAGAAGGGGTGATGGTTTCAAACTAAAAGAGGCAAGATTCAGACTAGGTACAAAGAAGAATATTTTTTACAATGGGGGTGATAAAGCACTGTCACGGTTTCCCAGAGAGGTGGTAGAAGCCCCCTCCCTGGGAATGCTGAAGGCCAGGTTGGACGGGGCTCTGAACAGCCCGATCCAGCTGAAGATGTCCCTGCTCCTTTAAAGGTCCCTTCCAACCCAAACTATTACAGTCGGGGACGGATGCACCTTGAAAACTCTGCCCTGTGATGGATCTGATGCCCCAGCATTGCCCACTGTGTCCGGGCCCTGCAGGCAGCACCCAGTGCTGGTGGCTCATTAGCTGAGCACCCAGACCTGATCCCTGGGAAGCAGCCCTGGCTGGAGCTGGGTCGAGCAGGGCTGTGCTCAGCAGCTCCATGAGTCCCGACAATCGGACCTTGGGAAGGGGGAATTGCCCCCAGGTGTCCGGGTTGGTGAAGGCAGCTGGGGAGCAGTGAGAAGAAGCCCATTGGAGCATGGACCTGGCTGCCAGGTGCCTTTGTGAGTGGGACTAGCAGGTCAGGGTGACATTGCACACGTCGACAAGCAAACAACACCTCTTTGGAGAAGGGTTTGCTCAAGTTTCTCCTCCTGCTGCTCAGCCAGTGGCAGGAGTCCCTCTATAAAACCCAGGCCTCCAAGGTCCCCCACCATGGCCATCTCTGACTCACTTTTCTGGTCTGCTTAGATCTCTGCTGGCCTCCAAGGATGAGGGTGCTCTGCGTGGTCTTGGCTGTGCTCCTGCTTTTCTCCTTGGCCAGCCCAGGTAAGATGGCAACACATAGTGGTGGAGAAAGCAGTGCTGACCCTGGAGACTGAGGGTACAGGTGCCTGTCCCCTCTCCAGCCTTTGTGGAGCGAGGTGGTTCCATCTCACCCAGCTTTGGCAGCGGGGTGTAGCTACGTGCAGCTGGCTCTGGCTGATGATTTACCCCACCTGGCTCACATAACTGATTTGGGATGAGATTAATGCCACAGTACAAATGCCTGTCTCTCTCGTGCTCATGCAAAAAGATCTTTCCAGTGAGCTGCAGTACTGACCTTTGTAGGGGGAGGACTTTTGAGAGCCCACAGTCCTCAGGTCAGTGGGGACAGAAGGAAGGGGTCCAGTCCTAGGTGGGTCTAAGCCAGCAAGGAGATAGCTTTTAGGGCCCTGATCTCTGACATCTATAACCCATCTCTCCCTCCCCCTGCAGGGTATGGGCAGCCTAAGGGCTTTTGTGCTGGGTACTGTTCCCACACGTGTGGCAAAAGGGATGAGTGGAGCTTCAGCCCGTCCTGTGGGAAGAGGTACTGCTGCATCTCCCCACCTGAGAAGGGAAAATGATTGGGAAAGGCTCCAGCCATGGAGGAGGAGCAGCACTCATGGAGGGGTTCCCACCTCTGTATTCGTGGTGTGACAGAGATGGTGTTCACTGCTTTGAAGTAAAGATGGGCAGATGTGATCTCTGTGTGCTGTGTGGTCCATTCACCTCCCAGGGGAGCAGCTCTAGGAGAGGTTCTGCAGCCTGAACAGTCAACCTCCCTGAACAGTGGTTACAACATACTCCTGAAAGCCCCAGATGCTTGTGACAGCCCCAGATCCCTGACACCAAAATGACATGCTGGAAGAGAGGAGGCTTTAGGATTTTCTCATTGCTTCAAGGTGGCAAAGGCTAGGAGATGACTGACTGCTTAACATTGTGTCTCCCTCCTCCACAAGTTGAATCCCAGCTCATTTTTAGGGGTCACAACAGCCCCCAGTGCCCCATTAAATCCCATTCAGGCTCTGCACTGGGGACCTCAGTCCCGTGAGGGCTTAGAGACCAGAGGCCAACAGCCACCTCCTTGCACCCCTGAAATCCCACTCCCAGGCTGCCTCTAGAGCATCCTCACCCCAGTGCAGCCACTCGAGTTTCATAGTCCCATGGTCCTGGACTCCCTTGCACAAAGCAGGTGACTTTTCAACATAGCATGTGTTTAATCATATTAACTCTGACCCCTTGGGGGTCACCATTATTGGAAATAAAGGCAAGGAGGATTTCTTCAGTGTCCTCTTCTCTACCCTCTCTACAGCATGGCAAACCATTCACCCCAGGCTTTCTGCAGGGGGACATGGATGGTGTTGGATGGCTCAGAGCATTCTGGCAAAGGGCAGCCAGACAAGCCCTGGGAGCATTATTGGAGGGTGAGATGTTTGTGTCAAAAAGAGTCAACTCCCCGACTGGCCCATGGGACAGGAAGCAGCCCTATTTCTCTAAAAACCTCCAGAAAAAAAAGAGTAAGCTGCCATCCATGTGGCCTTTCAAATCCAGAAAAATGCCACTGCACTGATGTTTGTCCAACTGAAGGATGTTGAAGACAAGAGAGGAGATACAGATCTCTCCCTTGCAGAAAGATATTGCCTAATTTCTGTAGAGGAGAAGGTCTGTGTCTCCTCTCTTCTGCAGCATCCTTCAGTGGCCAGTGGTCAGTAGAAATCTTGGCACTACCACCAGTACCTGGAGTTGAGTGGAGAAAATTTCTCCTAGGACTAATTTCTGTATTTTTCCAAAACTCCAGTTGCCAGCAGAGTCTGAACATACGGTGCCTGCAGATGTGTCCCTGCTGCCCCCCAAGAGGTGAATCCTCATTTTGAGTCTGTACATGCACCACAAGCTGCTCCAAGGGGCTGGCCACCAGCCACGGGGTCCAAAGGACTGTGCCAGGCAAAACCAGAAATAACACAGTGAGCAGCCTTATGATCTTTTATTTTATGCTTAGGACACAGGATAAATATGAAATCTGATAACTTCTTATCAGTTTCAAGACTGGCCAAGCAGACAGAAATCCTTACAAAGCTGTGGGATTTCTTATGGCTTTTTGTTTGATAAGAGGAAGAAGCCTCTTTCCAAACTAGGGTGGATAGATATTGAGTATGAGGGGCTTAACATCTAGTCCACGATGACCAAGGTCAGGCTGGGATGGGCAGCAGGTAAATGCCACATTTGATACAGGATGGCCCATTAAGAGCCACTGGCTGTTGTCTTTGAAACAGTGATTTGTCAAATTTCAACTGACCCCAGACAACAGGATATGAAAGAGGGAAAATTCACCTGAAACAACCACGTGCTGGTGAGCAAACTCCACAGACACAGAATCACAGAATGCTTGGGGTTGGAAGGGACCTCTGAAGACCATCTGGTCCAACCCCCTGCTAGAGCAGGATCCCCTAGAGCAGATCCCACAGGAACACGTCCAGGTGGGGTTTGAATGTCTCCAGGTGGGGTTTGAATGACACACAAGTTGAAAGTTCAATAAAATAATAAAAATTGCAGAAGGGAACAGCAAATGGAAAAGCAAACAGACAAAAAAGGAAACAAACACTTAGCAGAGTCTGAACATACGGTGCCTGCAGATGTGTCCCTGCTGCCCCCCAAGAGGTGAATCCTCATTTTGAGTCTGTACATGCACCACAAGCTGCTCCAAGGGGCTGGCCACCAGCCACGGGGTCCAAAGGACTGTGCCAGGCAAAACCAGAAATAACACAGTGAGCAGCCTTATGATCTTTTATTTTATGCTTAGGACACAGGATAAATATGAAATCTGATAACTTGTTATCAGTTTAAAGACTGGCCAAGCAGACAGAAATCCTTACAAAGCTGTGGGATTTCTTATGGCTTTTTGTTTGATAAGAGGAAGAAGCCTCTTTCCAAACTAGGGAGATATTGAGTATGAGGGGCTTAACATCTAGTCCACGATGACCAAGATCAGGCTGGGATGGGCAGCAGGTAAATGCCACATTTGATACAGGATGGCCCATTAAGAGCCACTGGCTGTTGTCTTTGAAACAGTGATTTGTCAAATTTCAACTGACCCCAGACAACAGGATATGAAAGAGGGAAAATTCACCTGAAACAACCATGTGCTGGTGAGCAAACTCCACAGACACAGAATCACAGAATGGTTGGGGTTGGAAGGGACCTCTGAAGACCATCTGGTCCAACCCCCTGCTAGAGCAGGATCCCCTAGAGCAGATCCCACAGGAACACGTCCAGGTGGGGTTTGAATGTCTCCAGGTGGGGTTTGAATGACACACAAGTTGAAAGTTCAATAAAATAATAAAAATTGCAGAAGGGAACAGCAAATGGAAAAGCAAACAGACAAAAAAGGAAACAAACACTTTCTGCTTCTTTCATATTTTCCCACAAGAAAGAAAAAAAAAGGATTGTGTGAGGATAGTGAAAGGAAAAGCCACATGAAAGTAAATTAGCTGCAAAATGAGTTTTTGAAATGGTGTCTCCTACTCTGCTGCATCTCCAGCCTTCAAAATGTTTTCTGCAGCTGCAGAAAGTTTCCAAAACCACACTAGAATTTTATTTTTAATTTCTCTTGTAGAAGAATGGCAGACCCTCCCTTTTGCTTCCCCTGTCATCTGCAGATGGTGTGACCTCCTGGGGCACCTTGTTGAGGAGCAGAGGGACCCTGCAGCTGCATCAGGAAGGAAGGCTTGGTTTCTGATTTGGGGTGGGGTTTAGCCTTGAATCTGGCACGAGTGTAATGCAAGGAAGGAGTGAGACAGGGTTCCTTCATCTTCAGATCCCACCTCTTTTGTTGGCAGAAGGTTGGACCTGGGATCCCCAAGAGAAACCCCTCATTCCCTGCAGTAGAGAATCTCTCAACATACAAAATATGGGGGTTTTCCTAAAAAAGAGGCAGAATGAATTTGCCTGGCTTCTTCAGCCCAGGTGCCCTGTATGCTAACCCTGCATTTCCCAGCCACAGGAACTGCACATGCTGCAACCTGGGGATTCATCCGCTGCAACTGAGTCTTCCCTCCTGCTGTGAGGAAGGCAGGTGGGACACAGCTCTGCTGCACAGAACACCTGGCATTTCATACACATGCACTTTGTGCTTATGTTAAACATGGGTTTTGCTTTGTCACCTCTTCCAGAACAGCAGTCCAGCCACCTCATGTTTCCACAGTGAGAGGCACACAAAGGAAAAATAAGCTGTACTTGCTCTGTCCTCACAGCCAGGAAATGTCCAAAACCTTGCTGGGCCACTCACCTCCTCTTGCAATAGTAGAGCATCCTGCAGATGCTACAGGTTCATCTTCAGAGGAAGAGTGAGGAGTAGGGAGGGAGGGATACCAGCTGCTTATGGCAAATGCTTTGGCTGCAAAAGCTCTATCTTTATTGTGTGGAAATGCTGTTTCTCAGAGTTGTCTCCACTAAAGGAAGCAAATGTGAATGGCATCCAAGAGCTCCTCACTGGCTGCCTACGAAGGCAAGACAACAATTTAACTGCTGTCTTGTGAAGACAGTCAATAATTATACCTTAATTTGTTCTATTTGATCACAAAGGCTGCTTTTCCAACCACACAAGGTGTGTTTTTTTGCTGGTGAAGTGAACCAGGTAGGAGTTATAAGCTTGAAGAGAGCATTTCAACCTGCTTACAAACACAGTCCAAGCAGGGAGGAAAGAGGTACTGGAGACGAGACATATGGGGGAAAAAAGGGCTCTGGTGCCTGAGAAATCCATGACAGTAGACAACATAAGAGAGAAATATTCAGCTATTACACCAGCAAGAGAGCTTTCCAGGGCTGAACTTTCCTCTTGGAACAGAATCATAGAATTATAGAAAGATTTGGGTGGGAAGGGACCTTCAAAGGTCACCTAGTCCAACCCCACTGCAGTGAGCTGGGACCTCTTCAACTAGATCATGCTGCTCAATGTCCCATCCAACCTGACCTGGGATGTTCCCAGGGATGGGGCTTCTAAAACCTCTCTGGATTTTAGAACCTGTGCCAGTGTTTCACCACCCTCAGCATAAACAATTTCTTTCTTATATCTAGCCTGAATCTTCCCTCTTGCAGTTTAAAATCATCACCCCTTGTCCTGTTGCAATGGGCCCTGCTAAAAAGTCTGTCCCCATCTTTCTTATAGGTCCCCTTTAAGTGTAGAAGGGCCTTAAGTATTGGAAGGCACCATGAAGCTGTGCATCCATAAAAGGATGTCATCAAATGATATTGCATATATGGAAGGTGCTGGTGGCAGTTTCAGGCTTTCAGAAGAAGAATGAGCAAAAGCACAGCAGTAACCCCCAACATCCCACATTTTATAGCATCACACTGAAAAGGGTGTTACTTGTGTGTTGGATGGTGCTTTGGGTATGAAGGTGTAAGAGAGGGTTGGAAGACACATCTTTCCAGAGTAGAGCTCTGGTACAGAAGATCTCAGAAACAGAAACCTTGTCTTGGAGGGGATTAGTTGCCCAGAAGTGAATTGGTGTTAAAGTCAGAGCAATCCACGTTGATAGTGTGAGTGCAGAGGAGTCACAGGACACAGTAGTTGAGCATGAAGACCCCCTTAAAATATGTAACCAGGCCTTCTTTCTGTAGAGTATGCACATGATGATGATCCCTCTTAAACCTATATTTAATTCAGTCTCTTCTGGTTAACTTGGATATTTCTTGGACAAAGGTATCTAGGTGTGAACAGATGACCAAGAAAAAGAGAAAACTTAGCTTCCCTAGTGTGGTCAGTCACCATTAATGCTAAAAATATGGTCTGCCTTGAATTTCAATCTGTTCATATCCTGAATGCTATGCCAAGAAGCAGATTTGTGTCCTGGAAAGCACCTTTTAGAGAAGAAACGGTTGAGTATTTGTATCTTAGGAAGCCAGTATTGATCAATTACTGGACTATGGGGTTTTCACATGTTTACATGGAGAAAACACCAGCTACAGGCTCACTGACCTAGCAGTAGGAGACAAAGGTACAGCAAGTAATTTCTCTGGTGTGCTGAATGGCAGAGCAACAGCACTGGGCTCCGATTGACATCTTGGGCTTGGTTCAGAGTTCTACCCTGAGAGAGCTACTCTGCAGCACAGATCATCCACAACTTTGCAGGAGCAACAGTGGATGAAAAGGCCACCACTTTTTGCTTAATTCCAATAAGGGAGCTACAAAAAGAATGGAGAGATTATTAAAAAGAAGAGAAAAGGGGCACCTACAAGAGTTAAATCCTTACAAATAGATTCTTTGCAAGCACCGTGGGAGCTGTTTAAGGCCAGTGTGTTGGAGCCTCTGAGAAAATGTATGACATCTATTAAAAAAAGCCCTGAGAAAGAGCAAAAGAAAAAGGTCATAGCAGAACAGTGGGATGAGGGAGGTTGTCAGAAAGAAGCAGCTGAAATTGTGTCCAAACACAGAAAATAGAAATTATAATAAACTGTGCCTGACGAAGTGTAAAACACAATAAGGCAACTCAGCTGAGAATTGCAGGAAGAACTTGCAAAAGGCAAAGAAACCTCTTAAAATAAGTTGGTTACACTTTTTTTTTTTTTTTTTTTTTTTCCCCCCCAAACACGGCAGGAGCAGGAAACCTGATGAAGAGTGTGTAGGGTAGGAAATGGTTAGAACAGCAAAGCTAATAAAACCTAAGGCCACTCCATGGAAGCTAAATGACATATTGGCAGCTGTGTTCACCTTGCAAGAAAGAAAGGTCTTGATGCTGAGCTCTCCTTTGTGGGCTCATCAAAGGACTTGTCACACATGAAAAGGAGGTGGAAGAGAGGAAATAAGCATCAACAGATCTTCAGCACCCAGATTATTTTCCCCCAAAATCCAAAGGGAATTTAAGGATAAAATAGCTGCCCTCCTGACTGATCTATTGCTTAACAAAGATTTACTGTGCAAAGATGGGGAGATGCTGAAGTTATAATAAAAAATAATCTGAAGGTTCTACAGGATTGTAAGACAAGATTGTACCAGTTATAAATACAAGAACATGAGGGGGGAAAAGGAGGAAAATCCTGTCCTAAAAACCTGCTCACATTCCCTGAAGGAGGCAGCAGACTTGGCAACTAGAGAGACTGGCATGAAGGAGGCAGGGACTAGCACTGTGGGGCCTGAGCTGCAGGAGAGGGAGGTGAGGGGCAGCACTGTGGGGGGTCACTGTTGGGGCTACAGTGGTAAATTTGATTAAGAAAGATCTGGAAAAGGGGCTGAATGGAAAGACAGCAACATTTGTTACTGCTGCTGTTGCTGTTGAGGGCAATAAAGGTAATGGCTGCAGAAAGACCTTGCTGGTTTGAGCAGGCAGCTCGTGAACTGGCTGATGAAACCCAGTGCAGATCGAGGCAGAATGATGCACAGAGAAAAATCAAACTCATTTTATATGTTCATAACCTCATTGCCAAGTAGAGACCAGAATGCAAATCATCAGGAGAGGAAGAGAGAACAAGGACACAAGGACAACACCATTACACTGTGTTGTTTGATAAATCCCGGGAATTTTAGCCAGAAATGTTGGGACTCTTTCTTTGCTTTTTCTTTCTTTTTTTTTTTTTTTTTCCTTTCTTCTTCAGTCTTTCATTTCAGGAAGAAGCTTTTAATCTCCTTTTAAGGACAGCTAATAGCCCATGCAAGAAGAGGGAAGAGTTGGAGGTACCAAGATTCCTCTGTGCCAGAGAGTGAAATCTGAGACCTGCCTCAACCTTCAGCCTCCCTCTTATCAGGCAAGTAGAAGAAGCCCTGATGGGTCATTGCTTTGCTATTCATACTTGCATATTTGCTATTTGAGTGACCTGGCCCAGCAGGAGTTGTCCCTGCCAGTGGCAGGAGGGGTGGAACTAGATGATCTTTAAGATTCCTTCCAACCCAACCCATTCAGTGATTCTCTGCAAACCAGAAAGGTTCAGGTCCTGATGAAAAACAAAACAAACCAACAAGCCAGTGTAGACCCTGCCCCAGTCACTGTCTGCAAGTGACAGAGAAGCAGATGGCCTTATTAACAGGAATCCTTGGGCCAGATGTTTTCATTATGCCTGGTATTCCTCCTTCCTCCAGGGCAGATGTACTGACTGTCACTATGAGAAGAGACAGCTCTTTACAAAGTAGAGCATCAGACAATATGGTAACTCCAGATTCGTGTGGAAAGTGGTTTGGATTTGTTTTGGGTTTTGTTGTTTGGAGTTTTTTTCTGCAGCTTGTTTGCTTTAAGATGTTTCAGCAGAAGTCATTATATTTCATTGAAAATAAGATGTAGAAGAAAGCAGTGGCAAAAATTACTAATTTTAGAAGCAGGTTCCAATCTATTATCACCTTGTAGCTCCTGGGAGCAGAGCTCAGAAAAACACTTTTTCTTATGGAGCTGCAAATTATGGTGCTGTTTTAATTGGTACTTACCATATTTTCTTATTACTCTAGCTGCTAGACAGGAAAGGAAAAGGTTTTTTTCCCAAAATACCTGTCCTTTCAACATCTGGAATGCCATGAAAGCTTCATGTGAAAGGGGTGAATAAATGACTGCATTAAAGTTCTGCAGGTTTAGCTGAAAACCAAAAGCAATTCATTATCACTTCATTATTCCACTCACTATTTCACCTACTTTATAGCAGTCTACAAAGATGAGGGTATCTTTGCTTTCTCACTGAAAAATATGGCTTATTTTCCAGGTTTTTCTGGACCCTGTGAACTCCCCTTATCTTCTTGCTTTTCTTACTAAGCTCACTGATCAAAGCAAATGTATTAGAAGGGAAACACAGATGAGGACTGAGGAAGGATCCTCTGATGAAATACTGAGAATTTCCTCAGTGACTTCAGGGTACCAAGACACATGGGTGGTTTAAGACTTGGACTCACACCAAGTCAAGTCCTGGATTAGTCACTTACAGAACATCCTAGAAGAGATCATTAACTCTGGCTTGATTTTAGAATCATGGAACATAGAATCATAGAGCTATTCAGGTTGGAAAAGACCCTTGGGATCACCAAGTCCAATCATCATCCCTACTCTACAAAGTTCTCCCCTAAACCAGATCCACCAACACCACATCCAAATGACCCTTAAACACACCCAGGGATGGTGACTCCACTACCTCCCTGGGCAGCCTATTCCACTCTTTCTGTGAAAAAATGTTTCCTAAGGTCCAGTCTAAACCTTCCCTGTTGCAGCTTGAAGCCCTTCCCTCTTGTTCTGTCGTTAATTACCTGTGAGAAGAGACCAGCACCAACCTCTCTACAATGACCTTTCAGGTAGTTGTAGAGACTCATCAGGTCTCCCCTCAGCCTCCTCTTCCTCAAACTAAACATTCCCAGCTCCTTCAAGTGTTCTTCATAAGATTTATTCTCTAGACCCTTCTCCAGCTTCATCACCCTCGTCTGTACTTGCTCCAGCACCTCGATATCTCTCTTGGATTGAGGTGCCCAAAACTGGACACGAAACTCCAGGTGTGGCCTCACCAGAGCTGAGCACAGGAGGACAATCTCCTCCCTGCTTCTGCTGCTCACACTGTTTCTAACACAAGCCAGGATGCCATTGGCTTTCTTGGCCACCTGGGCACACTGCTGGCTCATATCCAGGTGCTTGTCAATCAGAACCCTCAGGTCCTTTTCTGCCAGACACTTTCCAGCCACACTTCCCCAAGCTTGGAGCGTTGCCTGGGGTTATGGGGTTATTGTACCATCGTGTTCCCTTAAATTTCTGGGTTTCTCCAACCCTCTGGCCCTTATTCCCCACAATCCAGAGACACTTACAAGATTGTACAAGATTTCAGGAGACCTGCTCATTACCAGTGCTCTCTAGGACATAGGAACATGAAAAAAGACAGCAATGAAAAGACTGTCCAGTTCTGGAGTCCCCAACAAGAGGAGAACATGGAGCTCTTGGAGTGAGTCCAGAGGAGGCCATGGAGATGATCTGGAGCAGCTCTGCTCTGGAGACAGGCTGAGAGAGTTGGGGTTGTTCAGCCTGGAGAAGAGAAGGCTCTGGGGAGACCTTAGAGCACCTTCCAGGACCTGAAGGGGCTACAGGAAAGCTGGGGAGGGAGTTTTGGCAAGGGCAGGGAGAGATGGGATGAGGGGGAAAGGTTTTAAGATGCAAGAGGGGAGATGGAGATGAGATGTTAGGAAGAAACTCTTTGCTGTGAGGGTGGTGAGACCCTGGCCCAGGTTGCCCAGAGCAGCTGTGGCTGCCCCATCCCTGGCAGTGTTGAAGGGCAGGTTGGATAGGGCTTGGAGCAACCTGGTCTAGTGGGAGGTGTCCCTGCCCATGGCAGGGGGATGGAACCAAGTGAGTTTTAAATTCTCTTCCAAGCCAAACCATTCTATGATGCTATATCTAATTTTTGAGCCTCAGGACTGAACCAGGGTCTCTCCCACAAAAAATCTGTGGGTTTTGCAATGAAGCTCAGTGAAAAAAGAGACACCCAGAAGGTGTTATTTCAACCACACCACCACACCTTTTTCATCCACCATTGTCTGAATTCACTGTGGGAAACAGGGGTAAACTCCATCGTTTAGCACTTTTGTTACAAATTTTGTGCAAAAAGGACAATGAGACCTGCAGCTTTTGGAGACTTTGTGGGGTGTGCTTGGAATATCTGTCCCAATGCTCTACATGGGATCATGGGGAAACCAGTAACCACACCACACACTTCAGAGTTACATCTCCTTTTTTTCCCATTTTATTTATTGAGAGGAGGGGATGACACTTGGGTTAGACAGTTGAGAAGCTGCTCCCAAAGTCACCACGGTGCCTCCTCTTCCCTGCAGCCTTCTTCTTCAGCTCCTATTTCCACTTCCAGCCAGCTGGGACACAGCAGTAGTGCTTGCAGTCATAGGAGTGGGACCACACTTCTGCCTTGGAGCACTGGCTGGAGCAATACCCCACCTTGGGGCAGTACTTCCTCACCTGCCCATAGCCTGCAAGAGAGAGAGAGGTGAGGGGTTGTGCCTCTGTGCCCCACTGCCATGCCCTCCCACCACCTCCAGGTCTGAGTGTGGCCCTGGTCACACCCAGACCCTGCTCCTAGGGAGCTCCTGCTCCATTCTCCCACATGCCCACCTCTCCTGCCCAAGCCCAGCCCCAAAGCAGGAAGGGATCCTGAAGAGCACAAGCCTGAGAGACTCCTTGTGCATCCCTCTCCCTGGAGCTGGTGACTACAGGGCCAGCTGATGACACTGGTGCAGTTTGGGGAAGAGATGCTCCCAAGGAGAGCAGATTCCTTACCCACACTGATAGTCACACCAAGAGCAAAGTTCATAAAAATGCTCACCTGTGCAGTATTGCACCTCTCTTTAACACACAGGATCAGCATTCTCAGAGCAAAATAGCAAAAGCAACACCAAAGTAATTTCAAAATATTGAGTTTGTGTTAAAAAAAAATAAACACGGAGGGTTTCATGGGTGTCAGTTCCTATGCCAACCAGAAATCTGAGCCACATGATTGCAAAGAGATTCAAGTGCCAAGCACCAGGGTCCACACTGGGAGACTGTTGGACTAAAACAGTTCAGAAAGTATGTCCAGAGTGAATGGACATTGGGCTGGGAGACCCAGCTGGCTCATTAAAGAGGGATGCAAGAAGCAGAGCTGGAGAGCCTGCATGTTCAAAATGCAAGGGAACTGGAGTCTGAAGATACTTTCAGAACTTGTGTGACACAAAAGGTGGCATCACCTGAGCAGGAAGCCTCCAGAAGGCTGGTGTCTCTGAAAAAGACATCCAGCACTCGCCTGGGACTCCATGGCTAAAGTAATTACATGATGTCCCAGCTCATCTTGACCTAGAAGGTGTGAAAAATATCTAAAACATCCTAAAAGTGACAATTACAGCAAAGTAAGTCTGTCTTTTGATAGGAGCTCTATTTTCTAAATACAGGGTCCAGCTCAGCTGCCTGCACACAAATACACAGCCCCATTTTAAACAACCTGCAGTAACAAGTTATCTGAGTGTTTTCAGGAGACCAGCACCCATCTCCATACCCAAAGGACCTGGGGCAGCAAAATCACAGCCTTTAAAGCCAACAGAGGTGATATTTGTTCAAGCTGCCTGTCAAGCATGGCCTACTGACCCATCATTCTGGTTCTCCCACCACTGTCCAGCTCACCTTCTAATGCCATTCACCCTCTTACCTGGGACAGCCAAGGAGACCAGGAGGAAGACAGAGAAGACAAGGTAGAGGAACCTCATGGCTCAGCGAGGATCTCAGCAAGGCTGTAGAGAGGAGGGTTGGAGTGAGCCTGAGCTGGATGCTGCTGAGTGGCAAGGCTGGGGATCCTCATATTTATAGTGCCTTTCAGAGTAGAGAGGAGGGTTCTGGGGGAGGTCCTGTGCTCACAGAACCTCTCATGGTTCATCACACAGCACAACCACTGGCCCCTCCACCCTGCACCTGGGCATTTTGGCAAAATTATGCTCTTCTCAGATCTGGTATCTATACCCAATTCAATGAAAGCCATTGAGTGTGACAGGAGCCAGCAGTGAATGGATAGAACAGATCTGCTGGGGCAGAGGGACCTGATAGGAAACAAGATCAATATCAAAGAGCCTCAGGTCTTTCTCAACCTTTGGCAGGGAAGCAACTACATGCAATAGAGCTGAGCCACGACCATGATACACTCATAACTCTCCCTCCAGTGTCTAGACTTGTTACCACGTGTGGCTGGACAAGCTGAGATGGGCCCTGGTGGGACCAGGCTTGGCTTGGGAAGGACCCAATGTCCATGTATCGACCACTTGGGAACAAGAAATGCAAAATTCCTCCAATAAAATTAACTAACACTACTTTCAGTGGAGGCTGTTTTGTTGTCCCCATTCTCATCCCACTGCTGGGTAGGAGCACTGGGGCTGAGAACCTTTTCCCAGGAACCTGGATGAGCCAGGCAGTTGCAGACACATTGATCATCACCTCTTCCTCACAAGTCCTCCTGACAGATCTGTGGTCTCAAGTATGCTTAACTTCTGGGAAAGAGACAGCCTGGTCCCTGCTGCCAGGGGAGCCCTGGTGCCGACAGGAAGTCATTCAATGAAATGCAAACTGATTCCAAGGAGTTGGACTCGGTTATTGTAAAGGCCTTTTCCAGCCAGAAGTGTTCCATGACTCTCTGTGTGAGTCTGCAAGGCAGAGGGATCGCAGTGCTGAGAGGCACTGTCAGCAGGTGGCAAGTGAGTCTGTGATGGTAAACTCACCTTCAGCTTCCAGGGAAGAGGTGCTCCCAAAGAACATTCACGTCAGTGTCCAGACGCAGTCAGAAAGGAAAACTGAGTGTTAGCATTTACTGGGCACAGACAAAAATCAGTGTGTCACTAAAAGTTTTGAGGGTACTTCATCACAGACTGGTTTGGATTGGAAGTGACCTTAAAGATCATTTAATTCCAACCCCCCTGCTACAGGCAGGGACACCTCCCACCAGACCAGGTTGCTCCAAGCCCCATCCAACCTGCCCTTCAACACTGCCAGGGATGGGGCAGCCACAGCTGCTCTGGGCAACCTGGGCCAGTGTCTCACCACCTTCACAGCAAAGAATTTCTTCCTAATATCTCATCTCCATCTCCCTCTTCAGTTTGAAGCCATTTTCCTTCATCCCATCACTCCTTACCCTTGTCAAAACTCCCTCCCCAGCTTTCCTGTAGCCCCTCCAGGTACTGGAGTGTGTTCAGGTATTTTCTGCTGCATACTATGCATGCTGCTAGTCTCTCTGTCTCTGCAAACCTAGAGTAAGACAAGAAGAGGTACAGAAGATGACAGCAAGGATGGTGAAAGCTGGGGACTTATTTCCAGACAGCAGGATGGTTATTCTGTTGAGACTCTCACTCCAGGAGGAGACAAGTAGGTGGGGACATGTGACAGCAGTGTAAAACCTGTAAGTGGCCTAACAAAGACAACCACAGAATCATAGAATATTAGGGGTTGGAAGGGACCTCTGAAGACTATCAAGTCCAACCCCCCTAGAGGAGCAGGACCAAAAAAACCACACACAACTAGGGCAGATCACTCAGAAAAGCATCCAGACAGGTCTTGAAGTCTCCAGAAAAGAAGACTCCACAACCTCTCTGGGGATAGAGAACCATGGATTTACATTCCTTATAACCAGAGAAGCAAGAGACAACAAACAAAAGTACAATGCACTGAACGAGGAAAGTTTTCTTCCACACTGCACACAAGGGGATGGTGCAGCTCATTGACATGGACACTGTGGAGGAAGAAGCTGTAAAAGTGCTCAGAAAGCAAGTTGGTCTAACTTTGAATTTTGCTCTGCTCTAAGCAGCTGGCTGGGTCAGATGATCTCCAGAGCTCCCTTATACCCTGGATTATTCTATAGTTCCATGAAATCCATCAAATCCACCAAAGGGCATTCAACACAATGACATGGATCCTCATTCAATTCAATAACCCGAACACCTCAGGCTGCTGTAATCAAAGGGATTTCCAATCTGTATGTTCTTCCACTCTTCTGAGCATCAGCTATTTGCTGCTGTCCAGCTGAAGACATTTGGCTAGATGGGTCTCTGCTATAGCCTCGTTTGCTCTCCTTGCAACCCTAAATCATTCCTCTCAGAAAGTTCTCAAGCTTCTTTGGAAATACCATCAATAACTGTCCCCCACCACATCATTTCCTCTCTTTCAAGACACTGTTTTCCATCCCACTAGAACCACTATCCTATATACAACACCGAACTGTCACCACCACAGTTTCAGCCCACTGTTTCTCACCTGGATCACCCTAGTCAAGGGGAATATACTATTCCCTTCCTATGTACTCTTTACTCCAGGTTTGTGGAGCATCATTGCTCCCACTTTTTTTTTCTCACCCATCATCATGATATCAGTTCTTCCAGGCTTTTTATATAGATTGTATTGTCTTTGTTGCTTAACTATCTCAGCTCTAGGCTCTCTCAAATTATTCCACCTCATCTTGAAGTATGGTGGCCTATGTAGCAAATAGAACACTGTCTGAAACTCCAGTGGTTTGGAGCAATGAATGGATTAATTTAAGTGCCTGACAAGTGACAACCCTGTTTTGTTGGGGTTTTTTTGGTGGGTTTTGTTTTTAAATAATGATTTCTGCCTTTTCTGTGACAGGACATTGTACTATTGTACTTTGTTGCCCACTGCTCTCCCACAACTCTTCTGCAGAACAGCTGCCTTGCCAGATATTGCTCATTCCACCTTCTCCACCAATTGCTCCTGTCTATAGCAAAAAAAAATTAAAAATGTTAATTTCTAGTATCATCCAACATCCTGTAGTCTCTTTCAACCTGCTGTTTGCAAATTCACTAAGCACAATCTCTATTCCATTATGCAATTTGTTAATGAAGATTCTGGATAAGTACAGGAATCAGAACAACCTTTTGAAATGTCCTTCTACCATCACCATGGTAACTGGAAATTTATTAACTCCTGTACATAAACCATTTTTCCTCCATTTCCTTTAGGCCATGATCAATACTGAAAAAATAAGAACAGAACTGAGACAGAACACCCAGCCAAATGAATGTGATGAAAATGTTTCGGACCACCAAATCTGGGGGAGAAACTTGAAGGACTTTTGACAAGGGCATGTCATGAAGGGATGAGGGGAAATGGCTTCAAACTGAGGAGGGGAGATGGAGATGAGATCTCAGGAAGAAACTCTTTGCTGGGAGGGTGGTGAGACATTGGTCCAGGTTGCCCAGAGCAGCTGTGGCTGCCCCATCCCTGGCAGTGTTCAAGGCCAGGCTGGATGAGGCTTGGAGCAACCTGGTCTAGTGGGAGGTGTCCCTGCCTATGGCAGGGGAGTTGGAACTAAATGATCTTTAAGGTCCCTTCCAATACAAACCATTCTGTGATCCTATTCTATTGTTCTGTGGACCTCACTGCCAGTGCCCTGGTCAGGAATGGATACACCCTGATAACTGCTCCCCATGAAGGATCTGATGCCTCAGTATTGTCCATTGTGTCCAGCCCTCTCAGACATTGCCCAAGCTTATCAGATGGGCACCCAGGCTCAATCCCCGATGCTCTGGGGAGCAGCTCCATGAGTCCTGGCAGCTGGACCTTGGGAAGGGGGAATTGCCCCCAGGTGTCCGGGTTGGTGAAGGCAGCTGGGGAGCAGTGAGAAGAAGCCCATTGGAGCATGGACCTGGCTGCCAGGTGCCTTTGTGAGTGGGACTAGCAGGTCAGGGTGACATTGCACACGTCAACAAGCAAACAACACCTCTTTGGAGAAGGGTTTTCTCGAGTTTCTCCTTTCTGTGTGTGGCAGGAGTCTACCTCTAAGCACCAGTGTCCTGGTCTAGTGGGAGGTGTCCCTGCCTATGGCAGGGGAGTTGGAACTAAATGATCTTTAAGGTCCCTTCCAATACAAACCATTCTGTGATCCTATTCTATTGTTCTGTGGACCTCACTGCCAGTGCCCTGGTCAGGAATGGATACACCCTGATAACTGCTCCCCATGAAGGATCTGATGCCTCAGTATTGTCCATTGTGTCCAGCCCTCTCAGACATTGCCCAAGCTTATCAGATGGGCACCCAGGCTCAATCCCCGATGCTCTGGGGAGCAGCTCCATGAGTCCTGGCAGCTGGACCTTGGGAAGGGGGAATTGCCCCCAGGTGTCCGGGTTGGTGAAGGCAGCTGGGGAGCAGTGAGAAGAAGCCCATTGGAGCATGGACCTGGCTGCCAGGTGCCTTTGTGAGTGGGACTAGCAGGTCAGGGTGACATTGCACACGTCGACAAGCAAACAACACCTCTTTGGAGAAGGGTTTTCTCGAGTTTCTCCTTTCTGTGTGTGGCAGGAGTCTACCTCTAAGCACCAGTGTCTCTATCCTTGGTTTTGATGGGTATTTTTCTTTGCTCCCAGCACACCCAGGTGTTCACTGGCCTCCAGACATGACCATTTTGTCCACTGTTTTTTTTTTCTCCATTCTCACCCAGGTAACACAGCAGCTGGGCAACTAGAGAGGACAGAGAATGCTGGAAAGTAAAAATCAGGAATTAACACCTTCGGAGTCTTCTTGTCTGAGCAAGTTGCAGTGGGACAATTTTGAATGCAGTCTCCAATGCCCATAAATTTTGCCCCAAAATGTTCAGATTGCTGAAGAGTAAACTGGAAAAAGACTCATTCCAATATCTCACCTGTCATTTGTTTACTCCCTTTCCTGCTTTCTCTATTCCTTCTCACTTATGTCTCCCCCCAGTTATTTGCCACTACATGTTCATACCCTCTCGGCCCCTTCCTCCAAGCTTTGCCTTTTCCCTTTGCTCTTCTTTTTCATGTTTCCCATGGACACTACAAGGAAATAACTTTGCTCATTTCTGTAATTAACCATTCATCATATTTTGAAATTTAATAATTCAATTTACTGGAAAGTTGAAGGAAAAGGAATAATTACTCTTATACTAAGAATCTTTTTCTTTTTTTCTTGACAAACAACCGTGGGTTGTTTTCTTTTTTTCAGATGCAGAGTTTATTTTGTAGCTACTGAATGTGTGTGTTGCTATAAATGTTCAACAGGGAATCCCTCACTCAAGCTGTTTCCATTTGAAGGCAAACAAACACCACCACTCGTTTCTAATGTTGGCCCAGCACCCAGAGCTGCAGCTTTTATGTGGATTCATCTTTTCTGGATGCAAAACCAAGAGCTATAATTTCCTCCTTTGAGTTGAGGCACAAGAACCCAAAAGGATGAGTCTGGAGGAGTTGACTGTTGTGTGAGAGAAACCACTCGGCACCATGGAAGAAACAGCAGAGGTGGAGAAAACCCAGCAGAGGAGGGGAAGGATCTTTTATGTTTCTTCACAAAAACATATTTTTCACTGTATTTTTGAAGTCGATGTGATCTAGCCTTGATAGAATTTTTAAATTATATTTTTTTCAGAAAGTCTAGAATCATTAGCCCCCAGGCAGACCTGTGACCTTGGGCAGATGTTTTTGTGAGGCTTATTTCTTTCCAAATTTTCCTGGCAAGAGTAGTGACCTCTGTGATCCTTGTGTGATCCTGCCTCTGTACGAGTAAAGGAAACATTCTAAAAAGTGGTAAAAAGAAATGTGCAGTCTGTCATCATGAATATGAATCTGGGTTTATTTTTCCTTTTTCATTACCTTGCAATTACCAGTTTTTAGGAATAGTTCCCAAAATGCTCAGCAGTGAACAGAGATTGGGTCTAGCCTACTTCAGTGTGTCAGGTACTGAAGATTTCCACTGTGCAGCAGTGGTAATTGCCACATTAATTAGACTCATATGATACTGCTAATGAAGTGCTCCAGGAAACGCAGATGGAATGGATGCAGTTGTAGAAACTGGGTACCTTGACTGCTATTTAAATCTAGAGATAATTCATCCAGAAAATTAAATCATGATGGCCTTTGCTGGTTTAAGCTAGACCTCTTGTTTATCACCTGTAATAAATGATGCTGGGCACATTTTCAAGGAGGAAGGAGGGTAATAAGAAAACTACCCTAACCCATCCCATTCTGTCCCATGGTACCTTCATGCCTTTCAAGGGTATCCTACGAGCTATCTGTGAAACTCTTCTGCTGTAAATTTTCATACAAGCAGATAAATGTCCTCACTTAGTTCTTGTAACAAGATATGGCCTCTTTCTGTAGCTCATGGTGCCCAGAGGACCTTCCTTTTCCACTGCGCTTGGTTCATTTCATCCAGAAGAGGGAAAGACAATGGGATGAATTACTCAGTGAGACAGCAAAAGGAACTGGGATCTCTTATCTCTCCTGGCTCTTTACAGTTGAAAATTTGAAGCCGAGTCCTTGGTGTGTTTAAGTCAGCTCCACCTCATGCTAGGCAGTAAGGAGATGTCAAAAGGTAACTGTGCTGAGGACTTTAGAGCTGTACTCACCAGAGCAGAGTAGAGGGGCAGAATCCCCTCCCTGGCCCTGCTGGACACACTTCTTTTGATGCAGCCCAGGACACAACTGGCTCTCTGGGCTCCAGCACACACGGGTGGCTCATGTCAAGCTTCTCATCAACTACCACCCCCAGGTCCTTCTTCTCAGGGCTGCTCTCCAGCCATTCTCCCCCCAGCCTGTATTTGTGCCTGGGGCTGCACTGACCCACGTGCAGGACCTGCACTTGGCCTTGTTGGACTTCATGAGGTTGGCACTGGTCACCTCTCCAGCCTGTCAAGGTCCCTCTGGGTGGCATCCCTTCCCTCTTGGGTGTCAAAGAAGAAGATCAGAGGTCTGGAGCACCTGTGCTATGAAGACAGATTGAGAAAGTTGGGGCTTTTCAGCCTGGAGAAGAGAAGGCTCCAAGGAGACCTTAGAGCACCTTCCAGTACCTGATGGGCCTACAGGAAAGCTGGGGAGGGACTTTTCACCAGAGAGGGCAGTGACAGGATGAGGAGTAATGGTTTTCAACTGAAAGAGGGGAGATTTAGGTGAAACATCAAGAAGAAATTCTTCACCATGAGGGTAGGAAGGCACTGGAACAGGTTGCCTAAGGAGGTGGTGGAAGCCCCTCCCTGGAGGTGTTTAAGGCCAGGTTGGATGAGGCTTGTGCAGCCTGGTCTAGTGTGAGGTGCCCCTGCTCATGGCAGGGAGGTTGGAACCTGATGATCTTGAAGGTCCCTTTCAACTTTAACAATTCTATGATCCTATGACTGGAGTACAGCACTAGTTAAGAGTATGGGCACACTCCAGGGTAGCTCAAGATCACAAGGTCTCTGAGTACTAAGGAAAGAAAGAGGAGTACATTTAATCAGATCTTCTTTACTTTACAAGCCATGGAGTTGCACTTTCAGTGAAAATTTTCCCTGGCCAAGAGTATTATGTCTTGAGTTGAAGACCTCAAGGAAATTAACACATGATCACTTACATTATTAATTTCTTTTACTATTCAGAACTAAGCTTTCTTTCTCAGTTTATTCTGTTTAACTGAGAAGCAGCATCAGGAGGTTATGCCTTTCTCTGTTCAGTTAAACAGCTGCATTTATTTATTGGTATGTTTTCCCTATGAAGATACTTGTACCCTCAACTGAATCACTCCCCAGTGCAAAGCTTTGATAAGGCACATTGATTCAGCTCCTTATCTTGCCTCAAGGTGACATTTCCAACATTTCACTATATAAATCCAGCCCCTTTTTCAAAAACATGTTCTATCTAGTAGCATCACCAGCCACAAACAGTCACATGTGAGTCACCAGGGTATCCTTGCAGCAGTGAAGGCAAACTGCATACAAGTCTGTATCAGCAAAAGCAGGGCCAGTAGGTCAAGGGAAATTGCTATTTCCATCTATTTGGTACTTCTGGGACTACATCTGGAATCCTGTACAGTTTTCATAGAATGATAGAATGCTTTGGGCTTGCGGGGACCTTAAAGATCATCTAGTTCCAACCCCCATGCCACAGGCAGGGAGACCTCCCACTAGACCAGGTTGCTCCAAGCCCCATCCAACCTGGCTTTCAACACTTCCAGGGATGGGGCAGCCACAGCTGCTCTGGGCAACCTGGGCCAGTGTCTCACCACCCTCACAGTGAAGAATTTCTTCCTAAATCTCTAAATTTCTTCTAAATCTCCCCTTTTTATGTTTGAAACGTCACTCTTGTCACATCATGATGTGCCCTTGTAAAAAGTGGCTCCTTTTGGGCTATTCAGTGCAAGAAAGATGCCCATAAAGGCATGAGTCCTGCTCTGCTTCTATCCAGAGTTTGATACCTCCATTGCATTTGCCTTCTCCACAGCTACATCACATTATTGGCCCAGAGCTCTGCTGTGATCAGGCTACCGCAACTCTTCTTTTTCCCTGTTCTGATGACAAGGTATTTGCTAGAGTAGGGTCTTCCTTTTGGTCTTCTGGCCCATGAGTAACTAGATCACATCATGAATAATTTTACACTATGAATTTCAAGACTTCTTATTCTGTGAATCTCATTTCTACAACTCCAATCCTTACGAAGATCAAATTCTTTCTGGTGTTACTTTAATCTTTCTCATTACTGGCTGCCCATGCCAGCTTTGGGTCCAGCAGGTTACTTTTCCACACTTGGTTTGTTGTTCTAAGCATGACCCTTGAGCAAATTTCTCAGCAACCTCCCTCCTGCCTGATTCTTTCCCTTTCAAGGTTACACTTCAGGCAATTTACAGCACCTTTATTAATCCCCTCCACTTCATCTTAAGTAATTTTTCATGGACATTTTACTAATGCTCTTTGGTAAAATGCATTTGATGGGATCTGATGCCTTCTCTTTATTAAGAAACCCTGTTTCTTCAGGTCAGTCTGTTGAAATCTATCCAGCAGAGAACTCATGGTGCTTTTTTCTTTTTGTTTTTAATCCTTGCTCACCTGTTTGTTCTCAAAGCTTTGCATAATACTGAGATCAGATTAGATCACCTGGATGACTTTTTTTCCTTCTCACTCTGAACTGTTACACCCTGCTTGCCTGACTGTCTGATGTTGCAGCAGAGACACAGACTTAAAAGACTCCTGAGAAGTTTTTGTTATTTCACCTCAGTTTTATGTGCCACTTTTCTGAATTTGGAGGGGAGGATGATGTTGAATGAGGCTCTCCCCATCTGTGGGACTGGCTGGCTCTGAGGCCTTTCCCAGGAATTTTCTATTTTCTGACCTTACTTCTTGAACACCACAGCAAGGAACTCAGCTGTGCTGATGCTCTCCACAGAGCCACTGGACTAGAGCAGCAGCTCTGCTTTGTCTCTGATCTTACAGCTAAAGAGGCTTTGACTCTGCTTCAGCACTGCTGGCAAGTTACAGCACAGCTTGACTTTTTTGCCAGTTCCCACTTTCTCTGTGTCCTTTTTGATTTCTGAAATGACAAATCATTGCTCTAAACTTATCCCACTCCCTACACCAGGGAGGGGAACAAAAGGCATTTCAGCTTCTGGGAGCACATCTGACCCTACCAGGCTCCCCTGTCTCTAGTCCCTTTGTCAAATACAAGCACTGGCCACTTATTCATTATTAACTGGAACCATTAATTGGATTCTAAAGGAAAGGATTTTCGCTTCTGAACATCCAACAGAGACAACATTTACTCCCATGCTGAGCACCTTTCTTTTCCTAATGAGCAATGCTTCCAACACAGCCTTAAGCTACTAGATACTCAGCCTAGAGAACCCTAATTCAGCCTGTTCCTTCCTTCCTTCCTTCCTTCCTCCCTCCCTCCCTCCCTCCCTCCCTCCCTCCCTCCCTCCCTCCCTCCCTCCCTCCCTCCCTCCCTCCCTCCCTCCCTCCCTCCCTCCCTCCCTCCCTCCCTCCCTCCCTCCCTCCCTCCCTCCCTCCCTCCCTCCCTCCCTCCCTCCCTCCCTCCCTCCCTCCCTCCCTCCCTCCCTCCCTCCCTCCCTCCCTCCCTCCCTCCCTCCCTCCCTCCCTCCCTCCCTCCCTCCCTCCCTCCCTCCCTCCCTCCCTCCCTCCCTCCCTCCCTCCCTCCCTCCCTCCCTCCCTCCCTCCCTCCCTCCCTCCCTCCCTCCCTCCCTCCCTCCCTCCCTCCCTCCCTCCCTCCCTCCCTCCCTCCCTCCCTCCCTCCCTCCCTCCCTCCCTCCCTCCCTCCCTCCCTCCCTCCCTCCCTCCCTCCCTCCCTCCCTCCCTCCCTCCCTCCCTCCCTCCCTCCCTCCCTCCCTCCCTCCCTCCCTCCCTCCCTCCCTCCCTCCCTCCCTCCCTCCCTCCCTCCCTCCCTCCCTCCCTCCCTCCCTCCCTCCCTCCCTCCCTCCCTCCCTCCCTCCCTCCCTCCCTCCCTCCCTCCCTCCCTCCCTCCCTCCCTCCCTCCCTTCCTTCCTTCCTTCCTTCCTTCTCTCTTTCTCTCTTTCTCTCTTTTCCCAACCAGGAGCCTTCATCAAGTCTCCATCAAGTCCAGAAAGGTTTGGTTTTGAAATGTATTCATTTGTACTCTTCAGGAGGCAATTCATTATGAAGCTTTGTCAGGAATGATCTGGAGATTTCCTGAAGTTCGTCAGACCTCAAGAATCCAGCTTCAAAGTTATTACTCCAATTTATGCACTTCCTAGGATGCAGAGAACCAGACCCATATCCTATGGAAATGCACACAGAACTATGGACCTGCTGGAGGGGGTCCAGAGGAGGACAAAAAAGTGATCAGAGGGCTGGAGCACCTCTCTTTTAAGGAAAGGCTGATGGAGTTGGGTCTGTTGAGTCTGGAGAAGAGAAGGCTCCCAGGAGACCTTTTTGCAGCCTTTCAGAACTTAAAAGAGGTCTATAACAAAGGTGGGGACAGATTCTTAGCAGGCCCTGTTGCAACAGGACAAGGGGTGAAGTTTTAAACTAAAAGAGGTTCAGACTAGGTATTAGGAAGAAATTATTTACGCTGAGGGTGATGAGACACTGGCAAGGTTTGCTTGGAGACATTTTAGAAGCCCCATTCCTGTGAACATTCAAGGGCAGGTTGCATGGAGCTCTGAGCAACCCGATCTAGTTGAAGATGCCCCTGCTCACTGCAGTGAGGTTTGACTTGATACCTTTTAAAGGCCCCTCCCATCCTAAACCATTCTATGATTCCATGTTTTAAAAACACCACAGCTTTTAAATAGTAATAATAAAACACTGGCTCATAAACAATTTGGTCTATCACCTGACATTATCCTCATTTGTCCTTTCATAAACAGGTGGAAGAAGAGGCCTGTTCACTTGATTTTTGTTGGCTTCAGAGAAATCATAGTTGTCTCTATTGCAAACTATAGTTCCAGTATAAATATCTGTTTCATTTTCTTTCCACTTAAAATCATGTGCAGGTAAAGATAATTTCATTAATGCCCCTTTTTTTTACACTGCTGTCCAATGGAAAACCTTTATAACTGCAGGAGTTTCTGTTCTCTGCCACAAAATTCAGTCTCTTATTTCATATCCAGGTTGGATGGGGCTTGGAGCAACCTGCTTTGGTGGTGTCCCTGCCCATGGCAGGGGGGTTGGAACTAGATGATCTTTAAGGTCTCTTCCAACAAAAAGCAGTCTGGGAGTCTATGATATTATGACTTTTCTCCCTCTGCACTGAGTGAACTTGGGGCCCCCTCAAATGTTAAATTGCATCCAGAGCAATATGTGCAACAGAATCCATTATTCCACCCAACAAACCAGGTCATGGCACGTCATCACATGAAATACTTATCAGACTCCTGTGCAGTGACCTAAGCTGATACTTCTTCAGATTTCTATAGTTTTTGAGTCTAAGGAAAAGGTTGGGTTTTTTTCCTGACAATTTCTGAAAAAGCCAAATGCAGATGATATCAGATATCCTACCCTTCCCACGTGGACAGTAACAACCTCTGGGGAAAGTTTTGGAGACAATTTGTACCCAAGCAATTGTTCTCACTCACTCAGAATAATTGCACACAACTTTGGCATCGAGCTGTCTGTGAGTTTCAGATGACCAGCCCTAAAGATACTCTTGGAGTGCAGAGTCTTGTGGGCTTGTCTTTGCTGAGAGCCTGGCTAATACCATGACAAGAAAGGATTTTCCCAAAGTGAAGAAAATACAGAGTTCCCTTTTCATTGCCCAGACATTTCCCAGGCTGACAAATGAAAACTTAATTCAAAGAAAAAAAAACTTGAGATGGAAAAGACAAAGAGCTTTCTAAAAAATGTTAGCTTTCTGGACACAATGCACTGTCTCATGATAACATGGGAAATCTTCACCAGAAACCAGCTGTTTTCTGCAAAAAAATAAAATAAAAAAGAATATTCTGCTAAAAATAATATATTACAGACATTTAGATCCAAAGAACACTTGTGTCTGCAGGATCAGGATTGGGTACATGTGCCTGCTCCATCACATCCTGCCAGGCTGTCTCCTCCTGCAGTCTGACTTCAGATGTGCCTACTCACCCTCTTGTTGCCAGATTCCCAGTTCAACATTCTCCTGTGGTTTCAGGAGAGCTAACTGGGAAGCTCTCCCACACCTGCAGACTCCCTCTTCTCAGCTGCCAAGAATCATAGAATCATTTTTGTTGGAAAAGACCTCTAAGATCATCAAGGCCAACCATTAACCCAGCACTGCCAAGGCCACCACTAAACCATGTCCCTCAGCACCACAACTACATGTCTGTTAAATGCTTCCAGGGATGGGGACTCCACTGGGATGGGCAGACTGTACCAGGGCCTGACAACCCTTTCTGTGAAGACTTTTATTCTAATATCTAATCTAAACCTCCCCTGGCACAGCTTCAGGCCATTTCCCCTTGTCCTATCATTTTTTGCTTGGGAGAAGAGACCAACCCTCCTGGGTCCAACATCCTTTCAGACAGTTGTAGAGAGCAAGAAGGTCTCCCCTCCTTTTCTCCAGGCTGAACACCCCCAGTTCCCTCAGCTGCTCCTCATCCCACTTGTGCTCCAGACCCTTCCCCAGCTCTGCTGCCCTTCATTAAACTCACTCCAGCACCTCAATGTCCTTCTTGTTGTGAAGGGCCCAAAACAGACCCCAGGATTCCAGGTGCAGCCTCACCAGTGCTGAGCACAGGGGCACGATCACCTCCCTTCTCCTGCTGGCCACACTATTCCTGACACAAGCCAATGCTGATGGTGTTCCTGGCCACCTGGGCACATGCTGGCTCATATTCAGCCAGCTGTCAATAAACATTCCCAGGTCCTTTTCTGCAGGGCTCTTTCCAGCTACTCTTCCCCAAGCCTGGGGATGTTGTGGCCCAAGTGCAGGATGTGACACTTGGCTGTGTTGAATTTCAAAAGAGAAAGAACCTAATCTGTGGGCAACCATCTATACCAAACAGGCTTTAGTGAAGAAGCAAGAAGGGCAGCTGTGTGCTCAGACATACTGACAGATATTAAGTGGAAAACAACATATCAATCAGCTTCAGCTGACCCTTCTGCTATTGTAGCAAATTTAATATAAATAGAATAATTTATCTGGTTCTTTATGGGATGGTTTTGCTCTCTGCCTCTTTCTTTTCCAGGCCCCCTGGCTACATCCACACCAGTAAATGAAACAGTGCCAGGGCCAGGCTAAGACCTAAAATACAGCACAGCTCCTGGAACACTGGGCAAACTGGCTCCTAGGCAGAGCTCATGAGTAAGCACCGGGACTGACACTCACCCACCCACTGTGGATCCCTTTTTAGGAAGCCAGGAGATCTGAACATCCTGCATATGGCTTGGCCATGCCAGCTGGCCACATGGCTGCCTTGGATTTACCCCTTCAGATGTGGTTACTGCCATCCTGGATGATTTTCAACCACAAACATCCTTTACTTTGCCTCTGCTGCTCTTTCACTCCTTTTCCTAGGAAAACATCAGTGGGGAAGGCAGCTGGGTGTTTGGACAAGAAGATCACAATCTATTTTAGGAATTAAAATAAGCAAATAGAGAGCCCCCAAAAATACTAGTGCTCATCCAAAAGGCAAATGGTCATGGGACTGCAGCATATGGAGGGTGATTCTCTGCTATTCTGCAGCCAATTACTTCTTGGATTTCACAGGCAAAACCCTGCTGATATGAGCATGTGTCGTGGAGGAGAGCTTGCTTGCTGAAAACCCTAACATCATGATAATTGCCTCTGATCTAGGAGATGTCTCACTGATTAAGCCAGACCAACTAAGTGCAACCAGAGGGAGGAACCTCCCTTGCTCAGGATGTGCCCTGTGCCCTGGGGCCCTTCAGGGAGATGCAGGAAAAGTGGCCAGACACCTGAATGGTTCCTCATCCTGCTCTCCAGACAGGAAAGGAAGAGTAAGCAGCTCCTAGAAAAGCTCAAACTGCAGAAGGAAGCATACAAGAGGTGGAAGCTGGGGCAGGTACCCTGGAAGGATGACAGAGAGGGTGTCCAAGCAGCCAGGGATCAGGTGAGGAGACCCAAATCCCTGCGAGAATTACATCTTGCCAGGGATGTTAAGAACAATAAGAAATGCTTCTTTAGGTATGTTGGGGAGAAAAGGACATCCCAGGAAAGTGTGGATCCTCTCCTGAAGGAAACAGGAGAGGTAGCAACACAGGATATTGAGAAGGCTGAGGTCCTCCATGACTTCTTTACTTCGGTCTTCTCTGGCAGGTGCTCCAACCTCAACACAAAGGCCACAGAAGGTGAAAGCAGGGACTGGGAAAATTAAATAACCGCCCCCCCCCGAAGGTATAGAGCAGGTTTGTGGCCATCTAAAGAACCTGAAGGTGCATAAATCTATGGGACCTGATGGGATTCACCCACGGGTCCTGAGGGAGCTGGCAGATGCAGTTCCTAAGCCTCTGTCCATCATATTTGAGAGGTCATGGCAGTCTGGTGAGGTTCCTGCTGGTTGGAAAAAAGGGAACATGGCCCCTGCTTTTAAAAAGGGGGAAAAGGAGGACCCAGGGGAACTACAGGCTGGTCAGTCTCACCTCTGTGCCTGGCAAGGTCATGGAGCAGATCCTCCATAAGCAGGTGGTGAGCCCCCGTTAACCCATTATCTGCTGGACCATGTCCAGAGAAGGACAACAGATCTCTGGAAGGGTCTGAAGCACAAGTCTTACAAGGAGCATCTGAGGGAACTGGGGGTGTTCAGCCTGGAGAAAAGGAGGCTGAGGGGAGAGGGAGATGTTCTTGCTTTCTACAACTCCCTGAAAAGAGGTTGGAGTGAGAGGGCAGTTGGTCTCTTCTCTCAAGTAACAAACAACCAATAAAGAGGAAATGGCCTCAAGGTGGGCCAGGGGAGCTCAGATTGGATATTAGGAGAAATTTCTTCACAGAAAGAGCTGTCAGGCCCTGGCCCAGGCTGCCCAGGGCAGTGGTGGAGTCCCCATCCCTGGAGGGATTTCAAAGTCACATAGATGTGGTGCTGAGGGACATGGTTTAGTGGTGGCCTTGGCAGTGCTGGGTGAACAGTTGGACTTGATGATCTTAAAGGTGTTTTCAAAATTATTCTGTGATTCTGTCAAAAATGCATCCTCACAAATACTTGCACAAGTTCTCTCTCTCACACAGGGAAGTCTCTACCCCCCTGACACGAGGCTGTATTAAAAATGGAGCTGTGCACAGCCCAGCCTCTGCTGGAGGATTGGGAAGGCAGGACAGGACAATCTGTGCAGGACAAATAAAAAAATTGTGTCAGGTTGTGGGGTTTTATTGCACAAGAGACATGTTGTACCCTTCACAATGTCCCGTACACCTTCCATGCTTCAGAAGATTGTAAGAACATTTACTGACTGTTATCAGGGCTGCACCATGCCAGGTGGTATTGAAACACAGCATGGGAAAGGAGCTTGCCCCAGACATTGCTGATCCTTATTTCACAGGAGGGAAAATGAGTCCAAAAGAGCAGGATGACACTCACTGCAAGATTCAGATGTTCCACTGGAGGAGTTGAGATTTTAGCCAAGTTTTTTGGAGTGCAAGCCATCTGGATCTGCCACGCAGCAGTTTGCTTTCCTTAAAGCACATGGCAAAAGGCAGCAGAGAAACCCACCAGAGGGCCAGTCACCCCTCTTTTCAGTCTCATTTCTAAAGCACCTCTGACTCCTTTTAGTCAGTGAAGTATCTGATATGCTCTCCATTTGGGGAATGCATTGAATGCTTTTTCCTCTGAGCTGGGGAGAGATGTTCTACTTGCACACACCACCTGGGGCTTGCAGAGTCATCAGGGCTAACGAGGGGGAAGTGCTAGGTTTGTAATTAGTTGTGGGGTGTGCAGCCACTGGCCAAATTTTCCTTTTCCCCCCTTCATGGAGGCAGCCATGACATTTCCCTGCTGCCCACAGGGCTGAAGCTTTTGCTTTCCTTTGTGGTCACTTTTCAGCTGCATGTGCCCCATCCCTGGAAACATTCAAAGTCAGGTTGGATGGAGCTCTGAGCAACCTGAGCTAGTTGCAGTTGTCACTGCTTACTGCAGTGGGATTGGACTAGGTGACCTTTAGAGAGCCTTTCTAACCCAAACCAGTCTAAGATTCTATTGAGGGTGCTCTTAATAAATGTAACTCCCCACAGCACTGTCAGTGAGATGGAGACCACCCCGCAGAGAAAGAGGCTGTTGCTCAGTCTGTGGGGCCTGGTGGTGCTCGGTGGGGATGGGGGCTCTGGGGGCCATGGGCACAGAGGAGGTGAACATGGAGAGTCTGGGCAGAGTCTCCTAGGAGATCCAGGATGGTTAATGCCTATAAGCTGATTGCAAGGGAGATGCATGGAGGCTTCAGACCCCTCTCCTGAAGCTGAGGATGTCCCCAAAGCACCAGCCCTCCCTATGCTATTGCAGAGGGATCTCCAGAACTGCTGTGCATGGTGAAGGGCAGGGAAGCAGAATAACAGAATGGTTTGCTTTGGAAGGGACCTTAAATATCATCTAGTCCCAACCCCCTGCCATGGGCAGGGTCACCTCCCACCAGACCAGGTTGCTCCAAGCCCCATCCAGCCTGGCCTTCAACACTGCCAGGGATGAGGCAGCCACAGCTTCCCTGGGTAACCTGGGCCAGGGTCTCACCACCCTCACAGCAAATAATGTGTTCCTCATATCTAGCCTAAATATCCCCTTTTTCAGTTTTAAACCACCACCCCTGGTCCTATAGATACTGACCTTGGTAAAAAAGTTTGTTTCTATCTCTCTTACAGGCCCCCTTTCTATGTGAAAAGGCTGCTCTAAGGACTCCCCAGAGCCTTCCTCTCTTCTCCAGGCTGGACAACCTCAACCCTTCAGCCAGGATAAACTGCACAGGTGAGCAGCAGCCCTTTCACAGCCCTGCTTGTCCTCTGAAGGTGGGGGTTCATGTTGAGCTCTGGATTCATACCAAAAGGTTCCCAGTCTGCCCAGTAAAATGCAGGGAGGATTAGTCCTGTGCTGCTTCTTGCCCATCTCAGCACTGGACAGGAAGCAGAGATGTAGACGTGGTTTTATTTTAATTTCCATGCCCTGGTGCCTCTAGACCTAGGAGAGACCCCCCTTCTCTTTTGGAAGGGTTGATGATGTGGATTATTACCCGTGCTGTAAGGGGGGAATTCATCTTCCTTATTATGAATCTTTGCATCTATCTAGGAGGAAAAAAACACGTCATTCATTAGACTTTCAAATAATTCTCAGCTACTGAAATCACCCGAGCTGCCAGCATGAACAAGGCACCCAACCAACAGCCTGGGCAAACTCAGAACGAGCCGAGTCTCAAAACTCAGGTCACTCTGCCCAAACACCAGGGCAGCCCTTCCCACGCGCAACCGCCTGGAAGGGGCTGTCACCGCCAGCCCGTTCCCACCTGCCCACGCACTTCCAGGCTGTTTCCATCCTGCGGGGGCTCCAGCACCCCGATAACCGCGGGCAGGGCGGTCCCCAGCAGCGACCCTCCTCCTTCCGGAGGGAGCCCCGGGACTGTCCCATGGGCTGGTTTTCACGCTCTG
>NW_009953979.1:3267123-3303829 GCF_000747805.2 Chaetura pelagica
CCCCCCTCATCTGCCCGTCGCGGCGCCGGAACAACGCGGAGGAGCTGTGGCTGCTGCACTCCAACATCGACTCCATCGAGAAGAGGTGGGTGGGCCCGCTCCGGGCTCCTCCGGGCTGGGGAGGGGCTGCTCGGGCTGGTTGGCACCTCGGGTCTCTCCCCTGCAGGTCTGGAGAGGAGAAAGGCCTGTCAGGGAGAGCACGTTTGAACGCCTTTATAAACAGTGCTCTGTGTTAGTTGTTCCCTGGATTTCCTCTTGAGATGCTTGATGAAGGGTGAGTCTTTACATGCAGACAGAAGCCGAGGCACTGGTGAAGCGATTTGCCCTGGGTCACCCCAGAAGACTGATGGCAGAAGTGAATTCTGGACTCTCTCAGCCCCACATCAGTCCCCTGCTGCTCGACACCATCATCCCCACACTCCTCCAACTGCTTCTGGGGATCAGTGACATTGTAACAGCACCATTCTTGTGGGAGTGATGTGGTAAAGCTGAGTTGTAGCTGCAGCACTGTGTTTTATATTTGTCCCTCCCCTTTTTTTTTGCAGGGACTTCAGAGATGAATCATCTTACCATCACTTCTCTCTGCTTTACATCTGCTGTTGCCCCATCACTCTTTTGTTATTGAGAGTCAGTCCCATCATTGTCTCCTGCTTCCTCCTTTTGGTCCTTTTTTCAGTTTGCTTGTGATATTTTAATTTTTCAGCATGTTTTTTTGCTAATTACAAAGTCAGCCCTCTCTTTTCCTTACCTTTTGAAGCAACCTGGAAGAACAGATTTCCTTCCTGCCAGCAAGACTGGCTAAATCAAGCAGCAGAGGTTAAAATACCAGATTGCCACAGAATCTGAGAACAGGTGAACTACTGGATGCTGGATAAATTTCTTCCCACCTTCCTGATTTCTCTGAGTGTGTCTGAGGAATTCTGCATCTTGGCCTGTGGGTGGAGAGGAACAGGGTGGTGGAAACCTGAGGAAATCTGTCCCCATCTAGTACTGCTCAGTCACTGGGATGGTTTGGCCTTGTCCTCCATCCTGGTACTAAACTAGCTATAGCTCCCTTTTGGAACTTACTATGGACAAGCTTTGTTTTGTATGGGTTTTTAAAAATGTATTTAATCTTAATTGCAGTTACAATGTAAGTTAAGACCAAATGAGCAAGGAACATAAATTATGGTGAGGGAGTAGCCTGTCCCTAGTAATAGAGTTACATGTCTATAAATGTATTGATGCCTGTAGATTGCAGCCCTTATTGGCAGCCAGAGCTTCTACAGGGTCCCTGGAGTGGACATCTCCCTCCCTGGGAGTAGCTTTGTGTGAATATAACTGCAAGAAAACTGCTGTATAAAAGGGGAAGAGTTTATTCTTAGTGCTGGAGGGAATGGAATAACAAGGCTCTTAAACCAGTAAAGGTTGTAGCAAGGTCCAGTTTGACACCGATTCAGGTTCACAACAACTGTGAGATTGTGCCAGGTTCATAGAATCATAGCCTGGTGAAGGTTGGAAGGGACCTTAAAGATCATCAGGTTCCAACCTCCCTGCCATGAGCAGGGGCACCTCACACTAGACCAGGCTGCACAAGCCTCATCCAACCTGGCCTTGAACACCTCCAAGGAGGAGGGCTTTCAGAACCTCCCTAGGCAACCTATTCCATTATCTTACTACCCTCATGGTGAATAATTTCTTCCTCACGTCTAGCGTAAATCTCCCCTCTTTCAGTTTAAAACCATCACCCCTTGTCCTATCACTGCCCTCTCTGGTGAAAAGCCCCTCCCCAGCTTTCCTGTAGCCCTTCAGGTACTGGAAATCTCATTAAATCTCTTTGTAAAATCTCTTCTGCCACTCCCATGATAGGAATATCTTTTGTACAAAGCTGTGCTTTCTCTAGTTGTCAGATGTTTTCCAAACTGCCTTTTAAATGTTTGTAGCTTTTGAAGCAACTTAAACATGACCTGCAGGGGTTGTTGAGAAGTGGAACAGTCTCTAGTGATCTCCTGTTGTGCTTTTCCTTGGAGGAAACCCAGCCTGGTGATGTGTTGTAGCTGTGCTGTGTTATTACCCTGGAGATCTGTGAAATGGCCCTGCAGGAAGGACACATGGGGCACAGGCTGGAGCTGCAGAGCTTCTCTGCCAGAATGTCTGCAATTCTGCCTTTAGCACTATCCAAATTCTAACTGGTTCTGCACGTTTCCCCTTTGTCTGCACAGAAGAAATAGATAATAACCCTTCAGCCATAACACTAGTTCTAAAATAAATCATCAGCACCTTTTGTAGCCTGTAAGGAAGACTGGAGAGGGCGTCTGTGTGCTGTGTTTGTTCTGGAACATAGAGGTTTTTGTCGAGGTTGATTTATACTCTGCCACCCAGTGATAAGACCTTAACTTCTCTGAGGTCTGTAGAATGAACGTATCCATGGGACCACAGGTATCAGAAATCAAACTTTCTTGATAAAACAAAGCCAGACTGTGGTTACCTTAAAAAATCAATTCTATTTAAATGTCTTCAGCAATCCTCAAAGCTTCAACACATTAATCAAACTCGAAACTTGCAGCTGAAATTTACATACTGTCAGAAAATACCCAAGCATACTTTTTATTTCATGTTTTAAAGCAAGCTGGGAGGAAAACTTTCTCTCCTCTGTCTTGTAATACTTATACTTTCACTCACTGCTTTATCACAAGATTGGATTTTAAAAAAAAAAGCAGAGCACAACTTGCAAATACCTAATAGAGGAGTTTGGTTGGTTTATCTTTTTGGAAAGATGATATAGCAAACACAACTACTGAAGGAATTTTGTCTTGTAGACATATGTTGTGGGAAAAGCTAGAATGCCTCAGCATGCATTAGAAGATGCTGATCTTATGGGACATTTCTTGCTGTCTTGCTGCAGGTTTGTGGGCTCCTTAGGTACCATCATTATAAAATGCAAAGATCTGCGCATTATCCAGCTGGATATACCTGGGATGGAGGAGTGCTTGAACATTGCTAGCTCCATTGAGGTAAGAATTCATAATGATAAATAACACTTATATCCTCACATCTTGATCAGACCCAAACCTTCACAACTTTTTTCCCAGTTATGAAAGTTTTAATTACTGTTCTGAAAGTCATATGAGAATTGTGAGGTATTTCTTTTCAATTGGTAAAATATTGTTTGTAGGTGTTGGTTTTTATTTAAGAAAACCCACAAACTGTGTGTTTTCTTGATCAAATATATTACAACAATATTTGGGAAAATGAAGCTGAACTTCATTATGTTGGAGCATAAAGAGGCAAACCCAAACCAGACTGGATGAGTTTCATGTGTTCAAACAACATCAAGTAATTGAGTTCAAGTCCTGTTGTTAGTAACCAGGTAAATGCCATGTAGGATGTGTCCCATGAGTTATACCTGCTTGGCGTGCATCTTTCTCATTCTGCAGTGCACTGTTACATAGTGTAGCCTGCAGAAATGGTGCTGTTTGTACAAATCCTTAATTACTGTTAAATTGTCTTGTTATCATCTGCTTTTGTTTGTGCTGCTTTTTTGATGTATCTTAAACCACCCTGCAGGTAACTGGTGTTTCAAGCTTAATGGCTGGATGTTTTTGGGTGGCTTAGGTTTGCATCACCAATATGAAAGGAGAATTCTATTTGCCTCACGTTTCTTGGAATAAAGTAGCAGTTTGAATGAATTAAGTGGCTGTTTATTTCTCTCTTCCCCCACAGGCACTTTCCACCCTGGATTCTGTCACACTCATGTATCCCTTCTTCTACCGGCCCATGTTTGAAATCGTAGAAGATGGCTGGTGCTCTTTTCTGCCTGACCAGGAATTTGAGCTCCTCTGCTCAATGGTAAGTTGGATCATAAGAATTTGCACTTGGATATACTTGAGCAAGTAGTTTGTGAAGTATTTCACCCAGTAGTGTCTGGAGTGGAAATCTTAGATGGCAAAAGTAGCTGTTGCGTGCCTGAGTGGGAAGTGAATGCTGCTCAAATATTCACTAATGTAAACATCAGGCATTTCTGTTTAAGTGCTAAATATTCCTATTCAGCATTTTTTATCTTCTACTAATGGAGTTTTGAGGCCTGTTTAATCATTGCCTGAGAGGACACAAAGGTAGGAAATGTTGTCCTTTGAGGGAGGCCCTCCTTATTGTATGAGCAAATTTACAATTGCAAGAGGTTTCTTAACTCTCTAGGAAGATGACAGTAGATAAAGATGCCAAATTTGAAACGTTCTTCACTCTAATCCACACTGGGGAAATCCTGGGAGTGTTCAGACAGCGGAGAGTTTTCAGTCATATTCCTCCAGGTGCCATGAGCACATGTTGGTAGTATTTTGGTACCTGTAGGGCAGGAATCGTTCTTGTGGCATTGCCTGTGGTATCTGTTATCCAAACTTCATTTTAGGATGCTGAATTTGATACAGTGGAAGCTGTCTCATTTGCAGGAGCATACTTGTTTTAATCGTGCCTTGGGTTAGCATCTTTATGTTCCTAGTCTTGGTTTCACAAAAAATAAATGCACTTGCTGCATCATCTTAGGTTTCTGAGACCACATCCATTAGTACAGCATTAAGGACATGGATTTCTTTAATTTTATCTGCACCCAGATTGTCTGCAGCATTGATCACTTCCTGTTTATGACTGAGTAATATAATTTGCTTGACCAGATTCATGTGATGAAATCACTGAAGAATTAAAGGAGTTCAGGGATCTTCCTATTTTTATCTCCTAATTGGAGTACTCTCACATGTTCCATCTTCATCCACTGTCAAAAGACACACAAGCTGACCTGTTATAATAACTAGCCCCTCAGTTTTGGTTTTAATTTCAGCTGGGGAAGTCAAAGATGTGATCAGAGCATCCTCCTGTTTGGAGGCAAAGCAGCAGATGCTTTCCCAGCTCAGCAGAGGAAGCCAGCATGCATTTCAATGAGAATTTAAAGGCCAGCATCTGAAGTGCTATCTGGTGAGGAGGGAGGAGTTGTGAGAGCAGGATTGAAGGCAGCAGAAGGAAATCCCTCAAAGCTTAATGAATGATTGCAGAAGATTGTTGTGCTTCTGTTCATGTTTTGCTTTCTACGTGTAGCTGAAATCCTTTTGAGATTTCAGAAATCCAGTCACTTTTGATGGTTTATTTACCAGCATGCAGGTGCTAACATGGATCCATTGATATGCTGCTTTTTTTCCCTTTTGGAGGTTTAAAAGTGCACTGCTTCCGTATTTGTGGATCTCTTGGCTTTCTGAGCATATGTTCCTAGGAAGGCTTGCATTTAAAAACCTAATTACTTCATAGCTTTACACGTCAAGGGCGATAATTAATTTATTTAAAATCTGCTTGTGTACCAGCTGTTGATTGATTCATGGCTTTTAACCCAAAACTTCAGATGTAACTGATTTTTAATGGTGGCAAAAGCCACGTGCAAATGATTTACACTTCCTGAACAACACAAAAATGTTGTTGCCCCAAATTCCTTATTCTGTAATTAAACTTTCTCATGTGACAGACTAAAGCAAGTAATGACATAGTGGAGAAAAAAATAAATCAGCCAAATAAGTGGCATTCTGAAGGTTACCTCCCTTTCCACTAAACCATCCATCTGGCTTTGTTACGCCTTGCCTACCCCAATATGGTAACAACTTGTCAAAAACTGCATTTCACTCACACTGCAGCTCTAGTGATGTTTTGATTCCACATTTGTCTGCTACAGGAGAGTTGTTTTAAAGCTCTGACACATTCCATAATGGCAAAGTAAAACTAGGGAAGTTAAGATTTTGAAAAGTTAGATAACATGTTTAAAAAATCGGCTAATATATGATGGCATTATACTATATAATCAATAATGTACGTGTTTATCTTTGTTTGTGTTGTGCCAAAGGTGTTTTTCTCCCAACATTCATACCCCCTGCGTGATGTCGCTCCAATCTGAGCGTGTCATCCAGCACTGCCCCTGGAATTTGCTATCAAACACTCAAGCAACTGCTGGCTCAGCTCCAGGGTTAGGGAGCCTGCCATACTGTCACAACATTCTTGGACATTTAGTTCATGGAGGTGTTAAAGGAAGAACTGTCAAGGCAAACAACTTCATTTGATCTAAAGAAATTGCAGGAATGACGTTGCTGTGGGCTGTGATGTGCTGGTAGCTGGGACCATGTGTGCTACCTGTTTGTTTTCTTGGGAATAACCTACAGCCCAGATCAGCAAGGCTTTTGTCAAGTGTCTTTCCATGAACTGCTCTTCTGATAAATCCAATGTATCAACAGGAGTAGTTTAGCTGAGAATTAAGTCATGTGAAGAAATCAACTCAATGTTTCACTAAATGTCACAGTAAAAACTCCACAGTGCCTGCAGGCTCCAAGTTATTGTACTGTGAGATGAGACTTTAAAAACAGAAATATATGAATGGAGTAAAAGCTTCACAGGTTAGGTAAAGTTTGCTCATCCAGCTTTTGGTTGTGTGTGTTGTGTTTTTTTGCTTGAAGTACACTACAGCTGGGTTGGTTACAGATACGCCAGGTGAAATCACAGAATATTAGGGGTTGGAACGGACCTTCAAAGATGGAGTCCAACCCCCCTGCCAGAGCAGGACAAAACCAAAGAAAACACACACCAACTAGGGCAGATCACTCAGGCATCCAGATAGGTCTTGAAAATCTCCAGTGAAGACTCTAGAACGTCTCGGGGGAGCCTGTCCCAGGACTGTCACCCTCACAGTAAAGAAGTTCTTCCTCATGTAGAGGTGGAACTTTCTGTGCTCGAGTTTGAATCCATTGCCCCTCATCCTGTCACATGGCACAAGTGAAAAGAGGTTGTCCCTTGTTTCTTGATGCCCAGCCCTCATGTATTTATTAGACATTAATTAGATCCCCCTTCAGTCTTCTCTCTAGACTGAAAAGGCCCAGGTCTCTCAACCTTTACTTGTAAGACAAGAGTTCCAATCCTTTTATTGTCCTCGTAGCCAGTGTGTGAATATGTGTGAAAATTCATATTCTTCTCTGTGCCACTGCCTAACCAGTGAGTGGCTGAATGGAATTAGAGTATATACATTATGCAAAATAGTTCAGATGTTTCTGAAGTCAGAGAAGAGCTAATAGGTCAGGGGAGAGAGATTTCTCTTCTGGCAACTTACACAACTACAGGATAAGGCAAACTGTAAGAAAAAACTGAATTTCCAGAGTTAAGTGAAGTGCCTCTGAGAAATTTGTACACTAAAACTATTCTTGATATTAAGGGATTTCATGCAACAAAACTCATGTTCTTCTTTCTCTTCTTTATTTTTTTTCCATTTTGTAGGAAAATGCTCAGGGTTCTGAACAATTCAGTCATGCTTTCTCTGCTGTCCCAGAGGTTCTTAAAAAAAGCTGAGTTTTCTGGCTTTGGGCTCAGTTTGCAGTGGTGTGGGTAACCATATTTTGCACTTCTCAGACAAGCATCAATCTTTGCCTGCATCTGTTGTTGTGCTTCTTGTCCATGCACAATCTGTTATTAACAGGGCTTGTTGCCTTTTGCCTGTTCCTTGGGAATCACCCCTGTCATTGCTGCTTTGCAGGGTCCTTCAAGGTCCTTGTTGGTTTATTGACTTTTAAGGCTTATTAGTAGAGCTTGATTTGTTTCACACTGTGTGGAAAACAGCTTCTCCTAGCAATTACTAAGTTTTAGGAGGAAGGATAACTTGTTTTAGCCTTTCAGTAACATTTGAAAATCAGTATCTTTAAGCAAGTAATAGCACAAGGAAAGTAGAAATGTAAGAGTTTTTCTTGTGTTTAAGAAAATATTTCTTATTCCTTTTATTTTTTTTTGAGTGCTCACCTCCCCTCTGCTCACCTCCCATCCTTCACTGCTTCTAGCTTTAACTAGAATTAACTTTTTCCCACTCTCTGAAGTAGAGATCTCTTGCTGGCAGAAATAAATGTTAACTTTGTACTTGAGTTTCATACAGTGTATCAGGTGATGTCTGAAGATGAGGTCCATGTCTTCCCTTTCCCTGCAGTCCTTACTCCTTCCTGTGTCTGCACCTGCTGCTGCACATAGTGGAATTGATGTTCCTTTGCTCTTCCAGTTAGTAATGGCATTTTTTTTCTTCCAAATTCCAGACGTGCCCCAAGCAAAAGCCAGGAAGAGATTTACACTGTTGGGTTTTACTATAATTTGATTCATGGAGTATATTTTAGCAGTGTGAAGCTGGCACTGCAGAGGTTAACTGGATCTCTGCAGAAGTAGCTATGCTACAGATGGCAAATGATGCTAATTGCTGCTGTGCTCCCCATCCTTCCCATCTAACAGTAAATTATAAAGTGAATGACATAACAGTATCATCTGTCTCATGTTATAAATGCTGAGGAGAAGAGGTTATGGACAGGGTTAAGTTACCAAAGTAGGAGATAAATCAGGTTGATGCTCCTCCATTTCTTTTCCTACTGGTGATATTGGTGACAGCCAGTCTCTCAAAAAAGTAAACCATGGAGTTCTGATTTTGCTTCCTCTACATCTTCTCTGGCAGTAAGGTGTTTATGTGTATTTTTTTTCATTCCAAACAAATTGCCCCCCATCATATGAAATCTGCTGTAATTTAACATAAACACCCCAAAAAAACTATAAAAACTATAAAACCCTATCATTAAAAGCACAAACTGTGACCAGCTGGCCTCCTTTATGTGATCCAGAACTTTCCATCTCCAAGTATGACATGATTGCTGGAGGCAGTTTAACTTTGCATGTGGGGGAACCTCTGCTTTTTATGAAACATAGATGTTCAGAGAAGCTGTTTTGAGGCTAATGAATAATGAAATAAGCTTACAGCACGGATGGTGCAGAACTGTCCAGGGAGCAATTGCTGTTCTTGCTGATGAAAATGCACACGTGTACCTTTCCCAGTATCTTGTTCCTTTTGGTGGCAGCCTAGGAAAAATTCTGTTTCCTAAGCCACACATCCCATACCTTGGATCTACTGATGATGAAACAGTGATTAGCTTGTCCATCTAAGGGAAAGGCTTAATTGCCAGAAAATCTTTCTGAATCAATCCTAGTTTTCTGCTGGACCAGGGAGTCAATGATTTATACAGCTAGGTACCAGTCAGGAGGATGAAAGGCAAGAGGTATTAAGCCTCTGGAAGAAAAGAAAGAGGAATATACCTACTTCTGATCAGAGCTGTGTAATTAATGCAGGCTAAACCAACCTTCCTGAATTGGTTTGGATTTTTGTGTATTCTGTTGCCACATAATTTAACTGTCATGCTCTTATTTTCTCTGGTACCTGCTTTGTCCCCTTACTTTTTTGTCTAGCTGAAACTTTTTTTGAACACAAATGAGCAGAGTTTTTAATGGCATCTGTATGAGGTGTCTGCCTGCTGCAATGGCACACATGCTTCCCAGACTGTACTGAAGACTTCTCAGCTGAGGAGTTACTTGTTTGCTTTCTGACACTTGTGTCATGTCAGTGCACATGAACTAAAAAATAAATAAATTTAAAAATTCCACCTTGAAAGCAGCTCCCTGTTCCCCTTCAGAAGCATTTTCTGTTTCATTTTAACTTTGTCTAGAGCTTTTGCAGGTAAATTTGACTGGTATCGTAGAATACAATCATGGAATGGTTTGGGTTGGAAGGGACCTTTCAAGGTCATCTAGTCCAACCCCCCTGCAGTCGGCAGGGACATCTTCAACTAGATCAGGTTGCTCAGAGCCCAGTCCAGCCTGACACTGAATGGTTGGTTGCAGGGATGGGGGCATCTACCACCTCTTTGGGCAAGCTGGGTCAGTCATTCACCACCCCCATTGTAAAAGATTTCTTCCTAATATCTAGTCTGAATCTTCCCCCTTTTAGTTTAAAGCCACCATCCTTTGTCCTATAACTACAAACCATGCTTAGACATCAGGAAGAAGTTCTTCACCATGAGGCTATAAAGGTTCTGGAATAGGTTGCCTAGGGAGGTTGTTGATGCCCCCTCCCTGGAGGTGTTCAAGGCCAGGTTGGATGAGGCTTGTGCAGCCTGGTCTAGTGGGAGGCGTCCCTGCTCATAGCAGGGAGGTTGGAACCTGGTGATCTTTAAGGTCCCATTCTATGATTCCATGTTAAAAGTTTACCCCCATCTCTTTTATAGGTTCCCTTCAAGTATTGAAAGGCCACAATAAGGTCTTCCTGGAGCTTTCTCTTCTCCGGGCTGCACAACTCCAACACTCAACCTTTCCTCATAGCAGAAATGTGCCATCCCTCTGAGGGGAATTCTCCTGCTACATTTAAGAATGTAATGATGTTCTTAAAATCAAACATGTTGTAAAGGCTCTTGGGTCATTTTCCTCACTAAGGCTTTTGGCTGCAGGTTTTGTTTGCCATAAGGAACACAGTTTCAGGATCCACTCAGTAAAAATGCAGCCCAGCCAAGCCAATGGCCTGCTATGGAAGACCATGAGCTTAGTTCCCTGCCAAACTTTAGGCAAGATACTGCAGTGTGATCTGTGCCTCTGGGGAAAACATGCCCTGTGGCCATTTGATGCACATGATAGTGTCTTTACCTCAGCAGGCCATGGTGTGGTACCAGCCCAGAAGCAGCAAGCCCTCCATGAAAGCTGAGCTTCTTCAAGGCTGCAGTTAGGGCAGTGGCAGCTGTTCCAGACTGTACTTTTAAGTAAGGATTCCTTGTCACAGAGGCAACTTGTTGACCTTTGGTTTTCTCTGAGATGGAGACAGGTCCTGTGTCTGACTCTGGGTATCAGGTAGCCTGAGTTCTGATGCCAAGTGCCTGTGAGGGCACAGGGTGCCAGTTTTCAGTGCTTCTTTCACAAGTGTTTGGCTGTTGGAAGCTGACAATTATGTAACAGGAGTTCTTAGATGCTGTGCTGGTTCCAGGAGGTGCTTTTGCAGGAAGAGCTGTAGTGCCTTGTGTAAAGCAGAGCCCATAGACCAGAACCAAGCTGGAAATGTTAAATTGCAACTTTAACCTCAGAGCATTGTCTGGAGTTATTGGACATTCTTGCCTTTGTTACTGGCCATCTTTGTCTCGTGGACAGTGTTACTAATTCTGCTCTCAGCACAGACAGAAGTTTGAGACCATGTCACCTGCATCTAAATCAACCTTTTTTCCTCTAAATCTGTTGAGTACGTTTTTATTCTGGGTTCTGCCTGGGTGACAGACATACCACACTCTTACTTCCTATGGGATTGAAGCTACCTGTGAATGCAGTAAGTTGTGCTGTAGCATGTGCTGCAGACGTGTTGTCTGCTGTGTCTGTGGAATAATTAAAAGCCACGATCACCCATTTCTGACTTCCATTGCTTATGAGCTTTACCTGCATGCTGGGTAATGAGCTTCTGCAAGCTGGTGCAACAAGAGATTATGATTGCAGGCAGAATTAAGAGGCGTGGGGGAAAAATAATGAGTCAACAGACCTATAAAAGGATACTACAAAGAACCAAGCAGGGATATTCTTTCTAATATCTGTAATACAATATCTGAGAGGTAGAGGATGAGGCGTGCAGTGCAGAGGCTAGTTTGTTCTTGAATAGCATCTCTTTCAGCATGTTTCTGTTGGAGGCAAGATGTGATGCTGGGTTTGATCTGACCAATTAGTGTACTTATGCTATTACAGGATGCTTTATCCTCAGCATGGGAGTTCCTCTTCCGCAGTATGTTATGGTGAAGCAGTAGTCATCTGTTTTCTCACCCAAAGCCTCTATGTTCTGATCTTTTTTCAGACGGACGAATGGCGTCTAAGCTGCATCAATAAGGAATTCTCTGTCTGTCCCTCCTACCCTCCAGTTGTCATTGTCCCCAAATCCATCGATGATGAAGCGCTTCGCAAAGTCGCCACGTTCCGCCACGGCAGTCGCTTCCCAGTCCTCAGCTATTACCATAAGAAGAATGGGATGGTAACTGCATTTCAGTAGTGGTTGTACCTGGAGGAACTGTGTGCATTTGTTCATTTAGTGGAAAAAACACTTGTGCTCTAGAACTTAATACAGTTCATGAGATCTTTTCTCATTGTGTATTCCAACTTACTAAGCACGTGCAATGCTTGTGGTGATGGACTGGTTGTGGGTGATGGAAGGGGTAACTTCCATCCTAGAAATAGCTGTTAATCTGCCTGTTTGGGAGCCTATGTGGCAGGAGCTTGTTCACAGCAGTAAAAGGAAGATGAGGCTTGTAAAGCCACCGCTGGCACCCTTACATGCTTCGTCTGCCAAGAGGCTTCATGCTGAAAGGATGGCAGAAAGTGGGCTGTCTCCTTCCTAATAGAGTCATGATGACAGCACGTGTGCCCAGAGCCAGCAACGCTTCTGCTGTGTTGCTGTTGAAGGAGTGATCAGAACAATCTGTTCTCTGAGCCTTTCAGTGTCACGTATTTCGAGAGTAGCAAATTCTTCCTGTTGCACAGACTTTACCAACATGCTGAAATCTAAGTGAATGACTGATACTCTGTAATTAAGAAACGCAATTTATGAAATTGTTGAGTAATTCTCTGTATCTCTTGTTGGTGTAAACAATTCTGAGGAGGCTGGCATGTCCAACCTGCAGCTTGTAAACTTGATCCAGGCTTCTGAGTCAAATGCTCTAGTGTGTTCTCACCTCGTGTTGCCAAGATTTGTAAGCTGTCAATTAGAGGACACCTAGTCTGATTTAGTAGCACCTTGGGGCTCTTTCTTCTTTGCTTTAAAATCAGCTATCCACCAGCTTCACCACAGTTGTGCTTTCTGCTTTTTCTCACCTTGACTGAAAGCTACTGAAGGAAGATTTGTTCAATTATCTCTCTGAATTGTGCATGTTTCAAGCCGGTGGAACATAATAGCATTTGGCACCGAGTACTTGAACTTGTGACAGTAACACTGTCTGTCATGTTGCTTTTCTGACTCTTAAGTTCTCAAGCATAGCTGGGGTTGCTGACTGGCTGCCCTTGCATTTTAGTGATAATTTGGGCTGTTGGAATGCTTTCTGAATGGAAAGGCATTTACTAAAAAGAAATTCAGCTCATAAATCTGTGGACCTAATGTTTATTAGTCTAGCCACTGGGTAAAACTGTACCCAGGAGGCATGTTTAGCACATGAATCACTCCAGTGTTTTAAAAACACAGTTGGGAAGAGACCTTAAAGATAACAATCCTGAAAATGTTGGTTTATAAAGGAGCCATCAGCAGGAAGCCAGTTTAGTGGCTCACAAAGGTGGTATTTGAGGAATAGTTAAAGGGATAAAGCAAAGAGGACACCTGTGATTCCTGCCAAAGGATTGCTCAGTTCAAGGATATCTAGTTTGTTTTTTAAATAGATTCAGTCCCTGTAAGGGATTTCACTTAAAAGAACTGAAGGATTCGGGGCAAAGGGGAAGAGCAGGTGTGAGAAGAGCTAGAGAAATGTTTCTGTGCATCAGGCAGTGCAAATCAGGGACTTGGGCTGTGTGCAGGCATTGTTGATTGAGCTTGAAGCAGATGGGATTAGGAAGTGTGGTGGGGTGAGAGCTGTACTTGCTGATGCACAGAGAAGAGCCCCACTTGCATTTTACCACTGAACTGGTAGAGGAAGCTTTTTTAAGGTTGAGCAGTCTCACTCCCATAGGCACTGGCATGATGACCTGAGTTGTAGAGGAAAGCAGGAGTATCCTTTGAGACTTTCAGCAGGACTGTTCTCCATGCCTGGCATTCAGACCCAGCATCCCTTTGCAGTCTGTGTCTAAGAAACCCTCTAGTGAAGGGGTGTACTTTGCATCGTGAGTTTAAATCTCCAGTCTTGGCTTGGAGCGCAAGTGACTGGTGGGTTTCAAGCTTGAGTCTCTCTACTTCCAGTGCATAATTGATGGTTAATTGTCTCTGCAGGTCATGATGAGAAGTAGCCAGCCTCTTACAGGTACCAATGGGAGACGGTGTAAAGAAGATGAGAAGCTCATTAATGCCACACTGAGGCCTGGCAAGCGTGGCTACATCATTGATACCAGGTCCCTGAATGTTGCCCAGCAGGCCAGGGCCAAGGGTGGGGGCTTTGAACAAGAAGCACACTATCCCCAGTGGAGGAGGATTCACAAATGTATTGAGAGGTGGGTGACATCACACAGGCTCTCCTCTGGGCTTGGCTTTGTAGGGTTGCATTGGCAGAGCCATGCTAGCTCCATAAAGTAAGAAGTGGCTCTATAAGAAGTGGCTGTATATCCTGGTTCCTGTCAACATGGTCATGTTCCTTTTTTTGTGAAAAAAGGGAACATTGGATGATAATTTGGTATTTGGCTTTGGAAATCTGTCTTTAGTTCCTTGTTCTGAATAACCTGCTACAGGTTTCAGACATCAGACAGTCTCCCTGTGTCACCTCTTTCTCTGACCATCTATAGGTTCTCACCAGCCTTCCTGGGTTCCCCTTTGCAATAGGGCACAGGAATGAACAAGTTCCTTGCCAGAAAATGTCTGTAGGTGAAGATCTGTTCTGAGGCAGTCACACTCCTCTTATCCAGTACTTTTTTTCTGGACATCTGATACTGTTTGGTCACTTGGAGACAAGTTACTAAGAGATGAGAGACTTTGTCTCATCCTGTTCAACTGCTCTTAAGCCTTAATTCTGGGGAATCCCTTTACACAGGCATGCAGTAATGTTACTGGAGCTATTGGAAAGCAGTCACTCCCCTGGTCACCTCTTGTGTTGAGGACTCCACAGCTGAACACATTACTCCAGGTAGGGTCTTATGAGAGTAGAGTAAAAGGGCAGTATTAACTCCCTTGACCTGCTTGTCCCATTTCTTTTGATTCAGCCCAGGATGCAATTGGCCCTCTGGGCTGTGAGTGCAGATTGTTGGCTCATGTCCAGCATTTTTCCACCAGTACCCAAGTCCCTTCTTGCAGGGCTGCTCTCTGTCACATCATCCCCAGCCTGTATTGATAGGGAGGGTTGCTCCTACCCATGTGCAGGACCTTGCACTTGGCCTCGTTGAACCTCATGAGGTTCACACCAGCCCACTTCTCTAGCTTGTCCAGGTTCCTCTGGATAACATCCCATCTCTCCGGTGTGTAAAGGCAGGAGACTGTTTATGCCCAAGAGTGGTATTCTGCTGGCCATTAGGTGTGGGTTTGGCATTAACCAGTGAAAGCAGGTTTGCTGAATGAGAAGACATGACTTCTGTAGGCTCATACTCTTTCATAAAACTTCATATAAATCACAATGCTTTATTTTTAATTTAGTGTATTTCTGTAAACATATTGTCCTGGTTATGTTACTGCTAATGTTTTCAATAATGTATTGCTTTTCCCGAAGGTTTAACATTCTGCAGGAAAGCCTCATCAAACTTGTGGAAGCTTGTAATGACCAGTCACACAATATGGATCGCTGGCTCAGTAAACTGGAAGCTTCCAACTGGCTGACTCACATCAAGGAGATACTAACTGCAGCTTGTCTGGCTGCTCAGTGTATTGATAGGTAAATATTTTCCAGAAAGCCTTGAGTTTCTCATTCACTGGTTACAGGTGGCTTGTTAAATGCTTCTATTTCCACTCCAAGTATTAGTAACTAATCACTGTCAACTGGCTTGCTTGTACCCATGCAAGACACTGTTTCATCGTGTTTAAGGAATGTTCCTCCAGTAAGTCATGCTTGCATTCTTAGAAGTACAAGCTTGAGGGAGGGAAACTTGGCTAAGAATAGGCATTGGATCATCTGGTGAAGCTATATTCCTATGTCTGATACAACCAATCTGATTTAGTTAGTTTTACTGAAGGTTTAGGTTACAAGCCACCCACCTGAAATGCTGGTTGGGAGCCTATTGAAATGCAAAAATAGGTTGCTGGGATTTTTTTTAAGTCTTTTTTTTTTAACTGAGAGTTTCCACTACCCCACCTCACTTCTAGAGTTAAAAACAGTCCAGTTTCCTCCTTTTCCCCAATAATTGGTCCAGTGCTTTTTCCTCTTTATATTTTTATCCTCATAGTCCTATCTAAGCAGTCCTATTCATCCCATATAAGTGCTTGTGGCCTCTTTTAACCTGAGATTTCTTTAATAGATACTGCTGACCTGGCTGCCATGTCTTTAGACTGCAGGCTGGAGAGCAAAAGCTAGCTGTCAGGTGCCTGGGTTTGTAGGAGCAAATGCAGGAGTCTAAATGTGATTTCTTTGTGGCTATGAGAAGTGAAAACCTTTCTTCAAAGCTCAGGAGCAAAGTAGCTTTTCATACCAGCTGGGGAATGTTACAGAGATACACAAAGAGGCTGAAATGCAGTCTCATAAACCAGCATTACTGCATTAAAAGATGAGCTGCTGTGCTTTTTAAAAGCACTGCCAGTACCTTTTTCATTATTGCCAGAAAAGGATTGCTCTTGATCAATACTTTTATCTGTAATTCTTTCCTGTGTATGTAATGGGAATGATCAGTGACGAAACTCTCGTGCCTTGTTGGGACAGTGGACAATTTCATCATTTTTTTAACCTCAGCTTTGCTTTTTCTGTTTACCTGAAGCTATGGGAGGCCAGCTCAGCATTGGTAGTCCACCTCATTCAGAGCCTGGAGGTCATAGCTGAGCTGACAAGGGTGGTTCAGTTATATTGGCTGCAGGGAGGGAATGGTTGGGATGGCTCTTGCAGCATCTGAAAGGTCTAGGGTCAGAAAGGTGGAAGTGGCATTATCCTGGTGTGCCCCACTTTGTGAAGCTTGCAGTCAGCTTTTTGCAGTTGTGCTTGGCTGTTAAGCAGCCTCTTTATCAGCCACTGCCTGGGGGAGGAGCAGAGAAAGTGCCTGAAGATTATCTGTGTTGTAGAAGCACTGGGTTTATTTTAGACCTAGGACTGTAGACAAAGAAGTTGCAATGTTTAAGGAATAGATTTTTATGCTTTTTGCTTCAGAAAGCAAGCAATATCTGCAGGGTTTCTTGTTTTGTAGATAGATGTTTTTTACCACACTTGACTGCTTACCTTGGATCTTTGCACAGAAACAAATTCAGCCTGCAGTTCATTTCCTTTCTGGGTGTAAGGATGCTGGCAGAAGTAAGACATTGGGTCAAGGTTTGGGAAGATTAAGGGGAATAAATGTCATTTAATGCCATCCAGTCCTTCCTTCAGGAGCCTGTGGATGATATCTTGGTATTGTATCCAAACACAGCCTAGGATGGAGGAAGAGGGAAGGGAATCAGTTATCCTGGACAGTGCCCACTGGAGTGTGGGGATTGACAACAAATGGGCCCCCAACACTGTGCAAAACCCTCCTGCCCCAAACTCTGGGCTCCCTCTGCTCCTCACATTGTTCTGCTGATTCACTTGGGCTGGCTGGTGAGTGAGAAGCCTTTGTGCTTGGCTCTTTGACAAGCTTCCTTGCTCAGCACAGTAACTCTGCTGCCTTTCTAGAGGCCAAGCTCTGCCTGTTCTTTTGTTCTTTCTCCTGAACTGGCTTATTTTGCTTGCAGTTTTGCTTGCAAATGCCAGTTGAGCCCCAAATGCAATTAAGCCCAGGTTTGAGCAAGAACCTCACAGTATTGTTTTGCAGAGCATCTGGTGGGGATGATTTGTTTTCATTGCAGTGTTTATGGAAAAATCTCAGAGAACTTAGGAAAGCAGTCAACAACAAGCAAATTTTAAGATGCATTTCCATGCTGTAAAACAAAGGGGTACCAGCTGAAAGTAGTCAGCACCACAGAAGAGATTTTGCTGCACACCTTTGGTCAGTATGGCCCAGGTTCTGGATTTCCAGAATGCTTAGCAAGAAACTAAGGTGTTACACTTCCCTGTGGGGTGTGGAGTAAGCTTTATGGGATGAAAGGAGTAAAGAGCCAGCAAAACCTCAGCACTGTCAGCAACACTGGTGTCTGTGGAATGTGCTGGCATCCACTGGGATGTGTGCGTCTTTGGGATGTGTTTTGCTCATTCACATTCTTTTCACCTTTTTTCTTTCTCAGGGAAGGTGCTTCAGTGTTAGTTCATGGGACTGAAGGAACTGATTCAACACTCCAGGTAACTTCCCTGGCACAGATTATCTTGGATCCAAGGTGCAGGACCATACGTGGCTTTGAATCTCTTGTTGTGAGGGAGTGGCTACAGGTAAGAAATGCCTGTGGACAGAACAGTGATCTGTTCCAGTGACAATTGTGTTCAGAAATAGCCTGAGAGGCAGCAGATAGGTTGGACCTTGGTTGCAGCCTTGCGTAGTGTGAATGGCCTCTGTCCTAAAAGCAACTTCATTAACTGAGTCATTTGTACCTCTGGCACCCCACAGGGCCTCTGCCTCTCATGGTAGTTTTTTGGTTTGAGGGAACTGCCTGTTTTGTGTGTACAGTGTGAAAATGTTTAGAGAACACTGTTCAGACTAAAATCTTAGTTCTACTTGTTGTACTGGTGCAGCTAATACCCTTAGCCTAGTCTTCTGGTGTACCTACACCAGTTTGTGCATAGAATCACAGAATGGTTTGGGTTGGAAGGAACCTTGGAGGTCATCTAGTTGCAACCCCCCTGGCCATGGGCAGGGGCACCTCCCACTAGACCAGGTTGCTCCAAGCCCCATCCAGCCTGGCCCTGAACACTTTCAGGCATGGGGCAACCTGTTCCAGTGTCTCACCACTCTCATAGAGAAGAATTTCCTCCTAATGTCTAATCTAAATCTCCCCTCTTCCAGTTAGAAGCCATTACCTTTTTTTCCTCTGGCTACATGCCCTTGTTCTTGGTAAAATTCTCTGGTCAAGTACAAGGCAGTTGCCATAGCCTGAAAAAGGCAGCAAAGTTGGCCATGGCTGCTAGCAATTTGTTAGTGGACACATGATGAATTTACAGCTGTAGAAAAGAGTAGCAATAGCACAGTTGCATGGACAGAACAAGCTCTGGAGTCTTTTTTGCTGCATGTACTCCCACCCAATTGCTTTGTGTGTGGTGTTCTCTGATCCTTACCTGCAGGCTGGTCACCCTTTCCAGCAGCGCTGTGCCCAGTCGGCCTATTCCAACAGCAAGCAGAAGTGGGAGGCCCCAGTGTTCCTCCTCTTCCTGGACTGTGTGTGGCAGATCCTTCGCCAGTTCCCCTGCTCCTTTGAATTCAATGAGCAGTTCCTCATCATGCTCTTTGAACACGCTTATGCTTCACAGTTTGGGACTTTCCTGGGAAACAATGAAAATGAGAGGTTGGTGAGGATTTTTTGCTTTGAAGCCTTTAAATATTGGTTTCTGACAAAAGTCGTTGCTTAGTTTGAAAGTGTGAGGGTGTTGGTGTGGTCTCCCTCACACTGGTGAGCATCTCTTGTTGCAGTTACGTTGTCTTCTGCAATGTTAGGGAGCTGTTCTGTAACGTGTACAAGTGGGACATTGTGATTAAAGCAATTTGTGACTTGGTCAGGGAGCTTGAATTAGTTTTCTCCAAGTCCAAGCTAATACCATAGCCTGTCTTTGCTGTTTCCCTGTGTGGCCTTGAAACATCTCCACCCATCACCAGTTTAGATAGTCTCTTCTGCAGAAACTTGTTCCATAAAAGAATAAACAGCAGGAGTTCAACAAGGATGTGAGTCATAGCTGTGGGAAGCAAGCTTGTCCATGCAGGTCTGGAGGAGGTCAAGGCAGGCAGAGGCCAAGGCTGGAAAGTCTGGTTCTTGACTCTCGGGGAGGAACATGACTCTGTAGCCTGGTGGTCTTGACACCCCCAGGAGAGGAAAGCTTTGCTTTTTGCTTCATCCATTAACTGTTGAAAGTGGAAACCATGGAAGGTGTTCTTTCAGAAGGATCTGCCTCACAGTTGTGCCATGGCAAAAGCTTTAGTTGTTTGGCTCTCAGCATCACAATTAGGTTGGAGGTCTGTTTGGCCATGCAGTAGTACAACTTCAACAGAAGGACAAGAAAATCACTCCAGCCATAACCTGTGACTTGAAGTGTGACTGGCAGTCTGTACTGCTGAGGTTCTGAGCAAATGCTGTGAACTTTCAGGCAGGTGCTCATGCAACTTCGAAAGGAAGCAGCCAGGACTGCATCCTGTTGGAGTCAGCCTTGTCAGGTGATCACAGAATCACAGAATCATTCTGGCTGGAAAAGACCTTTCAGATCATTGAGTCAAACTGTAACCTAACTCTACCAACCTTTAACCTAACTGCCAAGTCTAGAGCTAAACCATGTCCCTCAGCACCACATCTACACAGCTTTTAAAACACCTCTAGGGATGGTGACTCAACCACCTCCCTGGGCAGCCTGTGCTACTGTTTAATTACCCCGTCAGTGAAGAAGTTTCCTCTGATATCTAGACTAAACCTTAATTGGCACAACTGGAGGCCATTTCCTCTTGTCCTGGTGGGCTTGTCTGGGATGATAGGCTTGTGCTGAGCTTGCTTACAAGCTTGTGGTAAAGGTACTAGAGCAGACCAACATCCAGCTTCTGAATCCCAGGCTGAGTTAGATGCTGTGCTGGGCCAGTGGGGCCTAAGTAGGGCTGTTGGGAGCAGTGAACAGGGTGGAACCCAGGAAGACAGGAGCCTCCCGTGGCAGATGCCAGAGAGGTTGGGATTCCTGGTTTGATCTTGGCAATTCTGTTCTTAGGACTTTTGACTCCAGGAAGACCATGTCTGAAGGTCGTCTGCTTAACTGAAGATTTACTGAATGAGTAGAAAAGAAAATCAGAGCTGATATTAGAGATTAGGAAAGCAATTGAAACTTTGTATAAACCTTTGTCCTTAAGGTAATATTTACTTAGAAAAAACTTCTGTTTTCCAAATGGCTGCTGAGCCAGTTGTCTGCAAAACCCAGTTAGACTAGAGACCAGTAAGATGAAATTTGAAAGAACATTGAATGTTACATGTAATCACCTGCCTGTCACATCTGAATATGTCAGCCTGGGTGGCAATTTGATGTGCTAGTGCGTGCAGAAACAGGTTCTGTAACCTAAGGGACAGGCACCTCTGTGTAATTCCTGGAGGTGGGTTTGACCCAGAAAAGGAGCACCGATTTCTGTCTGTGTTAGGATGCTTCCTGCCACCAGAGGGACCTAATCGGATGTGCCTGTTGCACAATTCCAGCTCTACTGCTTTGATGTACTGTGAAAAACTGCACCGTCGTCCTTGATGCAGGTCGACTGCTCCTCCAACTCTGTCTTAACACCAGAGTTCAATCCCTTTTGGAATCTGGCAGTCGAACAGTTTGGGGAAAGTGACCAATTCTTCATCTGGACAGAAGGCAGCTAGCTTCCACCCAACTTACAAATGTTATTTCCCTGTCTTTTCTCCAAAACTAATTGTAATCAGCCAGGTTGAGTAAATTCCTTTAGGTTTATACTCTGTGCCATGCTGGTGAGAGGTATAGAAGGGATTACCCTGAATTGTCTGAGCTAGTAGCACATGGGAAAGCTTGTGGCATTCTAATCTGCAGGATTCTGACAAAGCAAAATTAATCTTTACAGTGTAAAAGTGAAAGCTGACTTGTTCCTATGGTTTTGTTAGGTCTAAACTGAAGCTGCCACAAAAGACTATGTCCCTGTGGTCCTGGGTGAACAGGTCTGAAGAGCTGAGCAAATTCCAGAATCCTCTTTTTGAGGCCAACAGCCTTGTCATCTGGCCCTCCGTTGCCCCACAGAGCCTGCAGCTCTGGGAAGGTAAGCCAGGTTTGATTTTTTTTGTTACAGGCAACATATATTTTCTGGCTACTTGTAAAACTTCTGAAGTGTTCACTCCTTTTTGTCTCTGGTCCATCCTTGTCTGTCTCAGCTGATGGTAATCTCACTCCTTTTGAAATCTGATCCAAAATATTTTTGGCATGTACCATCCCCAGAGGCACAATGCTTTCTCCTTCCAAGGTTTGGTGACATGTTAGTCTTTGTCAGGGAGCCTTCCTTGTACCATTTAACTTACTAATGCAATATTTCTGCAGTGATACAGCCTAATCTATAGATGTTCTGCAGCCTAACGCTTTTGTTCAATATCAACCAAGACTTCCCTTTCTCCATTGCCAAATGTGTTGGCCAGGATAATCTGTGTGCAGTAGGTTCCCTGCTGCAGAAACTTAATCCTATGTGTGCTGGAGCATTAGTTACAATGAAGCAAGCAGGATGCAGGCTGAATATGGATTGGTCTGATCAGCATTAAAAAGAAATTAAAACCCCTCATATTTTCTTTATTATTGGTGTTTAATAGAAATGTGAACTTGGAGAGGAGGTTCAGTTTTTACTTAGGGGAGAAGGAAGGAAAAAGGCATCAACTGTTTGTAGATTACTTGGGAGTTACTGTAATATGGATTAATATTTCCTCCTTGCAACAAAAAACCCTTCTGATTTGTGCTGTCTCTGGGCTTTCAGGTGTCTTTCTTCGATGGAACAGGCCTTCCAAGTTCCTAGGTGAAGCCCAGGAAGAAATGATCAACATTATAAATTATAACAAGGAACTTCAGGCAAAGGTTAATGCATTGAGGAGGCAGCTAGCAGAGATGGAAACAGATGATACAATGCAGGAGAACCTGTGAGCTGGCAGGGCTTTGCCTCAGGTCATTCCTTTCCAGTCCCCTTTAAGTTAAAGACCAAACGTGGGAAGTGCATGGATTGCAGAGCCCTCTGGGTACAGTTGACCCTCAGTCCTCCCGCTGCTGAAAACTCCACTTCACACTATTGACCTCCCTGCTTTTTGGGAAGGATTTCTGTTTTGTTTACAGAAGACACAAGCAACTGGGCATGGTGTCTTCTCTTGGCAGCTTTTCTGTCTCAAAATGGTGTACAGTGTCAGCAGAAGCTGAAACTCTTACCTCCACCCAACTGCATGGATAACCAGGATGGGCCAAGATACAGGTTGTTTCAGATTTGTTTTGGACTTTTTATGGTTTTGTTGAACTCTCTAAACACTCAGCAGGATTAAAATACCAAGCTATGTACAGATAGGTACAGGCATTTTGACTGAAAGCACCTTTTCTCTCCAAGAGTAAGTAAGGCAGCTTAGTTCTTTAGTTTCCTAGAAAAACTAATAACTGGTACAATCTAACTACAGGTTCTGCCAGTCTACATGTTAATCTCAGTAGCCTTCACATCAAACACTTTTTTGTTAAGCATTGGCTTGGGAGCAGTAAGTTGAACACCAAACCAGAGCAACACATTTTAGTGCAATACAGAACTAAAATAGGGATTCTGCTGCTAATGTTTAAGCCGTGGCCTTCAGGTGGAATTGTCCCTCATGGACAAAAATACCTCCTAAGGAATAAAACTTTTTTTAATTCTATCAGGAAAATAAAAAGGTTAAGTAGTTGGCAGAGGGGTTCACTTGCAAAACAGTGGCTTGGAGCTGTCCTTTGAACTACAGCTAAGCTGTCCTCCTAAAACTTGGGATGGCACTGGCTGGTTTTGTACATCTGAACGGGTTCACAGCATTGTGAGGATGTAAGAGCAGCACTTAATCCACAGCACAGCTGACCACTTGCTCCACCTGGTGTGCTTTTTCCTCCCATGCTCTTATTGCATGCTTTATGAAACATCAATAGACGAAGTTGAGAGTTAAGGTGTTCTCACATGTCAGGTAGCAGGAGATTGAGGCTGTCACACTACAAAAATGCTAACAATTTAGTTCATATGTAGCTGCTAAAAACTGCTTAAAGACTTTAGGGATAAGCTTTTGTCTGCTCTTTTTTTTTTTTAAATCAGAGGTTTTGCTAGAGGTTATTTTTTTTCCTCCTTTAAAAAGACAGATAAAAGTGGGTCTGAAATACTAACTCACCCAGACACTTGTTCAGCTTAATTCCATTGTCAGCTGCACATGACTGAGAAGACAAATTAATGACAGTGCATGTGGCTGGGATTATCTTAAAAGGCACTTGCTGTTAGCCTGTTTCTGCTAAAAAGAATGGAGCTGTGTTAGGTCAGGGTTGATCTCTTTGGAAACTGTTGAGCTTCTGTGACAGTATATGCTGGTTTGGAATGAAGTTCCCTTTATTCACATAAAGATAGGTAGATAGATATCACAATGGAGGATTATTTTCTTGTTGAGTAACCTAAACTTAGTCCTCAAGTCATCTGGCTTAAAAACTGAAAAGATCCCTTTTAAACCCTTATTCATTGAAGGCAGCAGAATAATTCCCCCTACTTAGAAAACCAATTTCTTTTTGGATTTGGAGGGGGACAATCTTGTTCACTGAAGTCAGGGTGGCTGATCTGCTCTGTGTAGCAGGGAAGGCAGAAGTTGGCTGTGCCTTCTTCCCACCTCCAGGTGCTGGCTTCTGGAGCTACCTTCTGGGTAAATTGCAAATGTAAGCCCTTAAAATTATTGCTTACCTTTTAAAATATCTGTGGCTTCTGCACCTGCCTGGGTGTTGTATCCTTGTCCAGTTCAGAATTTCTACGGTTCCTGTGCATCTGAAACACATCATCACTAGCCAGATGGGAAGGATTCAGAAGGCACTATTTTCCCTGTAATAGACTATACATAAAACACTGAAAGGTTATGTAATTTCCTAACATAGTAATTGCATATTGAGCTAAATAATAGAGAAGCAAAGAGGGTTGTTTTTGTTTTTTTAATCTAATTGCCTGGCTGCTTTAGTCTCTCATGCAAACTGCAGGCATCTGAGGAAACTGGGTAACCAGCTGTGACAGCTAACAAAAGGCAGCAAATTCTCTTTGAGCTGGCATTTCATCCTTGACTTGTGTTTTGAGACTAAGTCCACACCCAAGCTCTGTGTCCTTGCCTTGTCTCAGTGGTGGTGTGGGTGACAGCCTTCATGTCAGTCTGCCAATGTCCTGAGCAGCCACAGCAGTTTCTTCCCCAGTTTCTCTGCTGTGCATCACATTGTACTCACTGCCAGCAGGCAGGAGCTGGAGGCTTAAGGTAGCCTGTAAATAATCACCTTCATGAGACGTTACCTGGAGCAGTCCTGTGAGGCATTGCATGTGATGGAGTTGAGAAAAGATGTGTGGAAGCTTGCAGGTCCTCCTGGGAGAAGACACAGTTCACAGACCTCTTGTGCCAAGCTACTTGCACATTGTCTTGTAACCTTTCCATAGCTGGTGCTTTCCAGGTTCTCATCTGGTGGGTACTGGTGATACACACCAGAGCACTCCAGTTCTTTGCTTATCTGCATATTTATTCCCATATTTAACATTGATGATCAGCTTACTTCCTCTTAGAGGGGGATACCTGGTAGACTCTGCCCTGTGGGTTCGCTGACACCCTGTTTGCAGCTTCACTGTGTCTTGCTGAGCTGTAAGGGCTGTGGCAGTGCCTGGCTCTGGCTCTTCAGCCTGACCCTGCCTTACCCTCTAGCTGACCCCCTGCTTCTGCTCTTTTGCACATAGCTTTTTGTGTAATAAGCTGGACACTGAGGGCCCCCTTCCTCAAACCCTGGGGTCAATCACTGCGGACACTCTGCCATTTACCAAAAAAAAAAGGGAAAAGGAAGTAACTTGCACAGTTTTCATAAGGGAATATGAACCTTCAATATTTTGATTGTATCGATCTAACTCTTGAATGTGGCAACTGGTTTAAGTACACTATTGTCCATGTTGCAGATGATATAAATTAAATTGCACTGTACAGCATATTGGTGTCTCATTTATGCTTTGCTAAAGCCTTGGGAAGTGCTACCATGTACAGGTTCCTGTAGGAGGGGAAAAAGTCTCCACTAGCACTCTTTTTTGTAACTGTGTGACATTGAATAGCACTGTGTGATGTGTGCTATGTATCTGTTAACAATTTAAGTGATGAGTGCACTTCTGTCCAAACATCTGGAGTTGCTAATTGGACTTGGCTGCTGCATCAGTCTTGATTATTTTGGATTTTCAATGAAACAAGTAACAGGGCTGGGAGTTGTGTGCTATGGTTACCTGTATGATCTGTGTGTACAGAATCCCAGCACTGTGGAGTTGTATATATTGCAAAAAAAAATAAAATAAAAAGGTAACAAATCTGAGAAAAACTAGGTCAAATTGCTTGGCCGTTTGAGTGAAGAAAAACAGATACAAAGTTGCTGTAAACTTTGCTGTAGATAGGTTGAGAACATAGTAGAAATGTCTGTTCAAATTAAAACCTTGAAGACCACAAAGTTCTTTAATTACAATGCTGAGTCTTCTTTATTAGAATTGCCTTTGCTTTCCACTGGGGGGATGTGTGTCTGATTAGATCTAAGCTTTTGCCTGAAATGTTGGTTCTTTTCAGCTCGTGTGTATTTTCTTTTACAGCTGAATTTTACAGCTGTGGTGGTAGAGGAAGGGTATCTGCTGCAGGGCTGCACGGGAAGGAGAAGGTTGAGACCCTGGTTTGCAAAGCTCTGCTCCTGTGGTTTTTGGCCCTTTGGCAGCAGCTCTGCACATGGTGGATAAACAATTCAATTAGATGAGATATTATGCTTGTATTGAACTCTAAAGGAACACAGGCAGATGTCTTCAAAGGGAGGGTGATTTAGACTGAAGCAAAACCTTGCAAGAAGTCTTTCAGTAGATCTGGGGTCACTGTTAACTATTATTTTTTAAGGGCTGTGGGGTATTTTGGTGTACTTTTCAGGGGAAGGAGCAAAAAAAAAGAAACAGCTCCTGGGGAACAGAGGCTGTGAACCATGGGAACTCCTGGATCTCTCTCCTGGCAGGTGGCTCAGTAGGCTGTGAACTTCTGGGCTGTTTCCCTGTTGCATTATTCGTGATCTCTGCAACCCCTCTGAAAGGTGAAGAATTTGTGTGGCTTTTGGCATCTCAGCAGATGGAGATTCTGGGTGTCTGTGCTACCCTGCAGCTTGTGCAGCCCTGTATGGTAACACAGGGAAGGGTTCAGTCCCTATTTGCACCAAACATACATGGAAGTCCCAGCTGAAACAGAGCAGGTCTATTTTAAAATATTTTTGGCTATAAAAACCAGGCAGCCTGATTTGGTTTGAACTTGATTTTTTTGGAAGGGAGAAAATAACTATCTGATCAAGTGTTCAAATTTCTTTTTATTTAAATTTCTTTCTTGGGTTTTGTATTTGAACATAGTAAGAAGGCATCATTAGTCCAGTGTTTTAAAACTTAACATTTAAAGGCTCTGGAGTATTCAAAAGGGCATAAAGCAGCATGCTGGATTCAAACTAGATTCTTCCTTTAAAGAGCTTGTACTGTACAGACAGGCTGTTCAGGGAAGCTATGGTGGGTTCCTTCAGCCCATATCATCTGCATGTACAACACAATGTTTTGATTCAATGTGTAGAAACACCCGTTGGGAGAGAGTGGAAGAGACAGAGGCAGACTCTGCTTGGTGCCTGGTCTGTGAGTCACCTGGACTCTGGTGTGGCTTCCCAAGCCTCTGTTCCCAAGCCTCCCTGAAGTCATCTGGCATGGGATCTGTCCCATCTTGCCCCTTTCTAGCCTGTTCCCCAGTTTTGAGGCTTTGCAAGGGAGGGAATAGGAAGGTTTTATATTCCTACAAGCTTCATGAGAAGCAGCAGCCTGCAGGGAAACCAGTTAACCCCTGCAGACAGGATGTCCATGAGCTTATCTCATTAAATATTGGGTTCCTCTGGCTGGTGGTGACTGTGCAACATCCACACCCCAGTATCTTGTACATGCCATGGCATCAACAGATCCTGAGGAAGCTAAAACTCAGCAGATTGAGGCCACTGGCATTTCTTTTTTTGGAAACCCAAGTGGTTTTGTTCAGTGCCACTGTAGGGCTCTCTTCCATGCTGCCAGTTTTCCCCCCAGAAGTGAAAGAAAACAAAGAGGAGGAATTACCATTGTGCATGAAATGGAACTCAGGGTGCTGGATTGTGCTGGGTTGCTCACAATTCCTCCTGCTATGAAAATGTCAAGACAAGCCTGTGGCATTTGTCTTTCAGAGCTGAAGATGATGATCCTTTTAATGTTCTGTTGCAAGAGCTTGTTGGTGGCTTTGGATCATTTTACCTGATTCTGCATGTCACGCTAATGGAGGGTTTACTCTTAAAGCTCAAAATCTGCTCCCTCAGTATCTTAAGGTATTGATAGCTACATGGAAGAGCTCATCTCATAAACATTGGGCATTTGGGAAAATTTTGGGTTGCTACTCAAGTGAGCAAAACTTTTGCTTGGGTTAATGGAGGAAAAAAAAGACCCAGTGTTGCTGTTTGTTTCCTATGGGAATTCACCAGGTTGGTTGCATAAATTCAGTGTTTGCTTTAAGGAAAAGGTGCCTCTATGTTTGTTTGCACTAAATGAGCCCAGCTCTTTCTTTATTGTACTGCTGCTTACATTTTAGTCTCTCTTAAGCATCTTGGGTCATGGCTGGGCAGCTAAGGAGCTCTGCCAGAAGTGCTGAAGGTTTGAATGTTGCCGTGCAGTGCACGGTAGGGCTGTAGCTCTGCACCTGAGGGATGGATGCCATAAGAACAAAATATCCATTAAATGGAGTATTTTACTTGCTGTGGCAAAATGCATATTGTATCAATCTTAAAGATACTGGGTGTAGTTATTGAAATCAAGTTTGTTGCAGCTTGTACAATTGGGTTGGAACTGTTATTGTTTAGAGAGGATTCATGTGATTCAGAGCTGTACAATCTTCCCTCTGAACTGTAGGATGAAGAATACAGGGCACGTTGTGCATTTGTTCAAGGGGCTGATTGTTGCACCCCAACACAGTAATTTGGAGTTCTTAACAGCTTTTAGCTACTCAGGCTATTAAAAAGCAAAAGCTAGTGGACTGGATCACTTATGCTGATTTAAAAGGCAGGATAATTACAGTTCCTGTCCTGTCCTTGGAGCTTGCCAGAGGCTACCTCCCCAACCACCTTCAGCTCCAGAAGTTTTAGCACCTGCTTTGTCAGGCTGTGCTTCACATGCACAGGATTACTCTGATATGTTGAGCTTGGCATGGATATCTAGGATGTAAATCTTCACACAAGGAATTATGTGTGGGAGGAGAAGTGTCTCCTGTGAGCAGGTAGATTATCAAGTGTCCAGGGAAAGTTGCAGATCCAGGGTTTGCACTGTGCTGTGCCAGGGCATCCCTACCAGTAGTGGTACCACACAGGGTAGTTCTCAGGGTTGAAGGGTGTAGCCTGTGATGATTGTGTGCAGGAAAAAAAGTTGTCAGCATTTTCGCAAGTGGATAACTCAAAAGTACAAGAGATACAGGGAATTTGCCTCCTATTCACCTCTTTTGAGGTGAAATAAATTATTGAGATGCCCCAGCAAGGGGGCAACATTTCTGCAGGATATTTTCTGTTTCAACCATTTCCTTTTGGTTTGTAATTTTTTTAAGGGTATGAAAAAAAACAACCCTTGTCTGAAATAAAAACCTGTCCAAAATAAAAACTTGTCAAAGATTTTCTGGCAGGAATAGGGGGTGTTTGAGAGTTGGGGGAGAGGCAGTTTTGGAGCAGAGAACTGCTTGCCTTTTCTGTACTGGTTTTCACCTCACCAGCTGCCATTTTTTTGGTGGTGGTTGGATCATCTAAGCTACCATGGCCATATCCTCCATGGTCATGGGGTCCTAAAGCCTGTGTTAACCAGTGGGTTAGATGTGGTGTAGGAACAGCTTTGAGTAAGTGCAGTGCTGGGTGCACTAGACTGAGTTACACTTCACCTCAACCTCTTCTACCTGGAGACTCAAGGACATTTCTGCCAGAGTGAAGATGATTTTCTTTCTTATTTAATCAGTTGTTTCAGGGAAAAAACAGCAATTTGGACTACAGTGGGGTAAGTACAGGATACTCTGGTTTCCACAGTTCCCTAGATTTGGAGAGGGGGTTGGGAGTGAATGCTGTGCCTTGATGGGAATAAGTTTTCTTCCACAGATCTTTATAGGATGTTTGCACAACATCAAATCCATAAAGCATCCTGGCTGCTCTGCCAGCAGTTGGTGAGGCTGTAGTTTCACAACAGGGGAGGCTTTAGCAATGCTGAATTAAAATGCTGCTGTTCTCCTCCCACTCTTTTTCCTCCTCACTTGTGCTGCTCCTGCTGTTTGGGATTCCACGTGGCATGTTGGATTGGAAAAACTGGAAAGGAAAAGTAACCCAGCCAAGAGGGATAAAGCCCTGCAGCCTGAGTCAGCATCTGTGGTGTTAAACATTGCAATGATGCTTTTCATAATGAAGTCACAGCAAAGATTTGCAAGGTGAAAACCCATGTGGATTAATGAGCTGTCATCTTAAGGCTCTGTCAGTGCAACTTTATCCTCAAGCAGACTGGAAGGATGACTGTTTTTCTAGTTAGTTTGTTTTTTCAGGACTGGGGTTTGGAAGACCTGCTCCTACCACTGTCACAGATTGCTGGTGTCATCTTGAGTGCTTTATTTGATCTCCAACACTTTTGGCCAAAGAAGTGTACTTTCTAGGAGAGTCCAGGTGAAATTCCCTCTTCCCAAGCGCCCCTTGTGTTTGCTGTTTGGGACAGAGCTTTGATCAAAGCTCTAGACACTAATCCAGGTCTCAGCTATCAAGCATGTAGTGAAGCCCAGGTGGAGTTGAAAGAGGAGAGAGGATATATGTACCTGGACCCTTTCCCACTGCTAACTTTACAGAAAGCCATGCACTTCACATCTGCTCAGTGTCAACAGGTCTAAAAATAACTGGTCTACAGAAATAAAAGAATGGTGCCCACAGAGTATGGTCCTGTAAATGGCAGCAAACCAAAGGGATGGCACGTCTCTACAGCAAGAGCTCTTGTGTCTCCAAGTATCCTGAAAGGCCAGGAAAAGCTCCTTTCACTCAGCTATCTAAGCACAGTGAGTTTTGGGAAAGGTGTGTATGTAAATCCAGCAAGTGGGCAGAATGGGAGCAGGGCTGAGATAATGAAAACACTGAGTAGGAGGCGGTGGGAGGGAGACTAAGCCTGAGGCTCTGGGAGAGGCTGTGGCAGAAGGCCTCCAACGAGAGGAGCACTTCTGGATGTTGCATGGAAAAGGGGGGGAGAAGGCAGTGGTGTAGAGTGAGGAGAGGGAGGAGCTCTCCTGGAGGCATGAACTCCACCACAACGTGCTGCTTACAAGAGGATGGACAGTTCTCATCTCCTGCTGGAGACTCCAAAAAGCAGAGGCAATTCCCAGCAGCTCTGGATCCCTGTCCTTGCCCTTTTGGCAGCACTGTGCATAAGTCCCACCTCAGAAACCTGCCTCACTACACTGCAAAAGATGCTCAGGAATTTGCTAGCTTAGTATTTTAATGTTCTATCCCTCCTAGAAGAAGGGAATGGTTTGTACTCTGCCCTTGCTTGGGCTTGTGTTGGACCTGAGTGACATCATGTTAAAATTCTTGCTATTTTGGAACCTTTTGAGGAGAGGGGAAGAAAAGAAATAGGATTAACTACTAAAAACATCTTAACTATTTTAGAAGCTGTAGCTTATATTGCTCTTCAAACTGGGAACACCCTTAAATCTACAACTCTGCTGCTCTTACAGGATGGCACCTCCTGTGTGAGCAAGGAAGAAAGGGTGCTGTGCTACGAGGATGGTGCTGTCCCCCTTCCTGAGTGAAAAATCAAACTTTTGCTGTCCTCTCTCCCTTCTTCAGCTCCCTGGATGTCTTTCTGATGAGAACGTTGCCTCAACACCCAGTCCAGACCTAACTTTCCCCTCCCTTTCATCAAAGCCTTGAGAGGTAGAGCAGCTTGTTAGAACATGTCCTGCTCTTCCCTTTGGCTCTTTTAATTTGCTTTTCCAATATTCCCCCGTTACTGAGTTTCTGAGCTTCAGACTGGCTTTTCTTGTTTGCAGTCTCTCAAACGTGGGCTTCAAAAAACCAAAACCGAACAAAACCAAAAAACTAAAAATCCAGACATAATTAAAAATATAAAACTTACAAGCTTCTTGGTAGTTTCTCTCTCCTTGGAGCATTTTTTGGGGCACCTTTTGTCATGCACAGAGCTCTGTCTCGCAAGCAAAGAGTGAGCTACAAGGCTCTGCTGGCCACCAGGAGAAACACCCAAAGTGTTTTTGGTGCCCAAACAGGCATTTGTTGGGTGGGATGGTTGGCCTTGGATCCTTGCTGTAATCACTCATGTTGCTGAGATGCCACCATCCTTCTCAAGGAGTTTGGGTTTTCTGCCTTCTCATGTTGAAGTTTTTCTCTTGCACCTTTGAGCTGCTACCTATCACATCTCAACAATCCTACCTCTGCCCTCAGTTTTACCTTTCTTATCTTGCAGGGCTCTGTGCTCTTTCTCACAATCTGGCACTCTCCTCAGCTCTCAGAGGCAGGGTTATCCAGCGGGGCTGTTTCAAGGAGGCCTTGGATTGCAGCTGAACTTTGAGGACAGGGTGGTTTTAGGGCCAGTTTGCTGCAAGCTCTATCTAGTTTGTGTTCAGGCCAATTCAATGCTCCAGATGGTTGCCTCAGTGCTGGACAAGGCAACTGGTTATTAAATCTCTTGGGCTTCTTTGTCAGTCTGAGGGATCTGCTGTCCTGGTGTGATCCTGGTCTAAAAGAGAACTTTCCATTGACTCAGGTAAGCACATACACTAAAACCACCAAAGAACAACTTCAGGTGCTCAATGCATCATCTTTCCCAAGAAGAAAAAGGCCTTTTGCTCAACTGCATGTGTGTATCAGGGCCCTGGAGACAAGAGTATCTTCTGGGTTTGCCTCTGCATGATGCCAGGTGAGGTCTGTTTGCCCTCACTGGGTAGCAGGATCCATGATGCCCTTCCTGAGTGCATCCATGGAGTCATGCTGGAGGCTCTGCTCTTCTCTTTATTGTTTGGTGGCAGTGACTGCTGAGGTGATGACATGATGGAGGTCTATGAAACATGGCTGTTGTGGAGATAAGGAACAACTATTTGACTCATACAAGAACTAAAGTGCAAAAGATGAAATTAAAACAAAAGGAGGTGGCGTTTGGCAGTGCAATGTGGGTCAGCTGGGCAGCTCACGGCCATGGGGCATCCTAGATGGCAAACATGATATGCATTTAAAAAAGCAGCTAAATATGAGAAAAATCCATCAAGAGTTATTTAACACAAAGACATCAGCTGTCATCTTGGCTTCCTGCACGCTGGGTAATGGACCCTGCTCTCAGGACAACAAATGGATGACCCTCAATAACACAGTATCAGGATGACAGGGATGCAGAGAATGATAGAATGGGTTGGGTTGGAAGGGACCTCAAAGATCTCCTCTAAATCTACTCACTGGCACCCTGAAACCATTCCTTCTTGTCCTGTCACTCCCTGTCCTTGTAAAAAGTCCCTTCCCAGTTTTCTTGTAGCTCCTTTAGATACAGGAAGGTGCTCTGAGGTCTCCCTGGAGCCTTCTCAAGACTGAACAAGCCCAACTTTCTCAAAAGCCTGTCTCCAGAGGTGCTCTAGCCCTCTGGTCATCTTTGTGGCCAACAGCTCCATGTCCTTTTTGTTGGGGACCCCAGAGCTGGATCCAGCACTGCAGGGGGTCTCACCAGAGCAGAGCAGAGGGGGACAGACAATCCCCTCCCTGTCTCTGCTGGTCCCATTGTTGGGGATGCAGCCCAGGTCACAGTTGGTTTCTGGGCTGCCAGCACATGGTGCTGGCTCATGGTGAGCTTCTCATCACCCAACACCCCCAAGTCCTCCTCAGGGCTGCTCTCAATCCATTTTCCTCCCAGCCTGTATTTGTGCCTGGGCTTGCCCTCACCCATAGCTGTTAGATCTTCCTCCACGTACTGGGTCTTGGCTGTTTGCTGGTGGCCTTTGAGACAACACAGAGGACTGAGATGACCCTTTAGCTGGACTCAGTTTGCTGAAGATGCTGCAGTGATACTGCTGATAGTCCCATAGCTTGGCTTCCCGAGGGGCTTTAAATGCATTCTCAGAGGCTCTGCAGTGAATAAGAGAGTTCTTTGTGTTTATTTTCCTACTGTAGATTTTCCTCTTCTAAAGAGAGACAGCTGGATTTGTGAATGGTACTTAACAGCTCTTTCAAACTCAATTAGACACTTGGGAGCCAGGAGTTGTGAGCACTAAGCTTCTATAGACAGCAGAGTATTTCCCCCCCCTGCCGCTTCTGTTACACCACGACTTTCCAAGATGGTCCAGGTTTTGTTTTAAAAGTGGCCATTTGTCAGTGTCTGAAAGCCTTGTAGATAGTGGCCAGTTCTGCTTTGTTTGCTCCCCTAATTTTGAACTGCTCTGAAATCAACTGCACTCTCCACTTTCCTTTTAGGAAAAAAAAAAAGAGGGGAAAAAAATATTTTAAAAAGTCAGGCTCTGTCCCAACCTTGAACTGACTTGAATCTTATATTTACAGCAAATGCCAGGAATTTTTTTGGCAGACTTGATGACAAACCATTCTCCCATTTGAGAGTGAAACCGAAGTGCTTTTTCCTTTTGTTATAAGTGGGGATTGAGGTGCAGGGTCTTCTGCTCGTGCCCTGTAGCTGTGCCCTCGGAGTGCCCAGCCAGGCACCAAGTGATGTGATTAACAGCTGTCACTTGCGCTTGGCTCTGCCTCTGATCTCTAGGCTGGGGAGATCTGTGTGTGCACTGGAGGGTTTTATTTTGCTAGCAGAGCTCTGTGAAAGGTTTCCCCTCTCAGGAAATTGTTCCTGATACTTTAATGTTGGGCTTTGTCCTGACTGAAAATTGAAACCTAAAAAAAAAAAAAAGCATACCCATATTTTTTTTGTATGACACTTCTCTGTTTATTTAGTTAAGCTTGCCAGATTATTTCCTTTAGGTACCTTTAACAAAAGCTTTTTAATATTTTAGGATTCCTTTTTGGGTTGCTGAGCTGAAGGTTCCAGCTCACTGAGCTATATGCTCACAGGGGCCTGGGATGCTTTATATGTCATTTTTTCCTGCTCTGGACTCCTGCCCACACAATGTGTCCCCAGAGAAAGACACTGCCACAAGACAGAGCTGAGCTGCCTGAATGCAAGCATGTAAGAATGACCACATGGAGAAGGCACAAACTTCTCCTCGTTTGGACTCCAGGAGCCATCAACAGTGGATGTTGAAGGAGACAATGTAGGGAATGGGGTATTTCCCAGACTCTGGTCATAAATGGCTCCATGACTTCATGAGGCAGAACTTGTATCTGAATTGTCACATTTAACACTCACTATGGAGCTATCTTCTGCAAATTGCCTCTTGAATCCACATTCCCTTTGGGGCTTGGTGATCAAGCACTTTTTGGCTCTCCTGTTTATTTTGGATAGGCTACAAATGTGTGGCACCCAAATCTGCAGTCTCAGCAGGCAAACAGTGGCCTGAATTCATGCAACTTATTGCTGACACGACTTGAAACCCTTTGGATTTAGTTCAAGAAAATGCTGACTTTTGATTTAAGGGGGAATGAAAAGAAAACTGAATGATTTAGGAAAAATCTCTTTATTTTTTGCCCCAAGGATATATTTTTTTTCTTTGCTGAGATAGTTCTTTGATTGTTCTTTCCATGGATGGAAAATCCCCAACCTGCTTGAGTTGGCAAGCTCTTGTTTTTAGCTAAAGCATATGCTGATGTATGTTTGTATCTTGCTCCAACAAAAAGCTGTGAATAAACAAAGATCTGAAGGCAGCAGGCACTTACTTTCTCCATTCCAACAGTCCTCATAGTGCCATTGGGGGCGTGGAAAGCTGTCGATTACAGTTCAGTCTGCAGGAATGACAGTAATTCATGCTAAATAAGAAAATAAAATATTAGCCCACCTCTCTCACCTGTCCTACAGGGGACTTCACAGTAAATGCAGAAAGAGCCTGACAAGTTGATCTGCAGCATCTGTTGCCTGAGAGATGTCAAATGAGAAGAAGGAATAAATTGACTTTAGTTCAAGAGGACTATTAAACTCCAAGAGCATCTAGCACTCACTGTGCTAGATTGTAAAGACTATCTAATAATTTTGGATGGAAGATGGAATTCTTAAATACTTTGCCTCTCCCTAGCTCATAACTCCATGCCTTCTTACCCTCAAGCAAAGGCCAGAAATTCTTCAGTGGATTTTTCACTGACACTCCTCGCGCTCCTGCCGGCTGCTCTGCTCAATCTTAACAGCTGGGAGAGGCTGGTGAGCCTGTGGGAAAGGTGTCTGCCTGTTCTTGGACTCATCAAGTTTGCCCCTAGCACTTGATAAATGATTTTGCAGCTGTGCTAATGGCTCCATTTTGCAGAGACGGCCTTTTCAGGTTTCATTTTAAATGCATTTTAACTTTTCTGTCCTGAACTCTCCCCTCCGAGGTTTTCTGCCAAAAATCAGCTTTATTTTAGAGTGAAAGTTTTGAGGTTAATTGAAAAGAGCACTTTGGAGATGAGGGAATTAAGTCCATGAGACTCTGCAGATTTCTTGAAATGCAGTGAAACGTTTTTAGCAGGCTTTTCTCAGATCAATCCATGGGGGTTTCACTCCTCAAGACCAATGAAACTCAGTGGTTCCCTGGACCAGCTAAACTGAGCAGGTGTGCATCTACTCCCAAGTAGACTGGCAAGTCAATAGATTTGACAGGTTTTGAGCTCCTGACAGGGAAGGTTTATATTACATTATTAGATGAAACCTGAGTCCTTTTCATAAACACACTATTTATTCTCCAAAGTCTATTTTACAAATGTGCTCACTAAATACAGTTGGGAAAGTGGCTTTAACTTGATTACAGGGTTTTCCTCCTCTGCTTTATTCTCTTGCAGAAAATTACCCTGATAAAGGGTACGTCCTCTCAGGCTACAACTGGCCTCAGCCAACCCCAAGGCATTCATAGCCAGCTGTGGCAGTGGCCAGAGAGGATGAAGAAACAATCATGTCAGCCTCATGACCATGTAGGTATTTTTCAGTATACAGTTTTCTGAATATTCAGTGTTCCAAGGCTCCTGTGTGGTGTTTGACCATCTTCTGGGCAGATAGAGGTGATCCCTTCTTGTCTTGATCTCTCTTTCTTGTCCCAGAGTGCCTGCCCTGGTCAGAGCTGTCATTATGGCATCCTTTTCCACAGTTATGTTCAGTGTTTGCTGCTGAA
>NW_009953979.1:3303863-3308211 GCF_000747805.2 Chaetura pelagica
CCCAGCTGCTTCTCTTCTTACCATCAGAGTGCTGGAGGTGGGATCTTCTCTGTGGGGCAATACTGTGTGTTTCTGCTAACTACAGAGGCTGTTTTGCACACAGTAGTGTCCAGAGAGACTGTGTCTACAGGAGGCCTATGATGTCATCCTTGCACTAGGATGACATCACTAGCTCTGCTGCTGTAAGATAGTGGATGCCTTGTCACTTGTGTCTGTCTGGTTGTGACAGTGAGGAAGGGACTGGAGTGATGCAGAACCTTTCCTGCTCAGTAATGGCAGACTGTACAAAGGAGTGAATTCAATACCCCTTTCAGCTGATAGCTGTGTGTTTACTGGGTAAAAACATCTATCAAGAAGCTCTGTAATCCATCAGCACTCCAGGGAGAATAAACCACCACACAGAGCTCAGTAGACCATTCTTTTTGAATCAGATGGTCACTCCCCATTTTCTTGGTTTCTGAACTTCTTAGGAAGAGGTATCACTGCACTGACAGTGACCCTCAGTTATAAAACCAGAGCTCAAAGATGTATTACCAAAATCTTTGGTTTGCCTTTTGTGGTTTCCAAACATTCTCATCTGTAGCCTCAAAGGATCCATCCATACACAAAGGTTGTTAGAATGGCCTTCTGTTTAGCTGAGCATCCCAACAACTGGAGTGGTTGCCTCAGAGTGGTGCAGCAGGTGCTGCCAGCCCCAGACAGACACTTTTGGGAGTGGAAAGTTATCACAGAATTTGTATTATTGGATGAGTAAAAGGAAAAGGTATTTCTGTGACTATTTCTGCATCTATTCAAGGCTTTTCTCCATTACTGTTAACTAAGTAAAGGATTAAGCCCAATTTCCTTTCCATTAAAGTCTCCCCTTTCTCATGGAGCTGAAGCCCTCCTGTGTTTTCAGGTCTGGACCAGCTTGGATACACACTGAACAGCCCAACTATTCAGTGGAATATCTGGAAAGTCAGATGCAGATCAACCTTGACAGAGGAAGATAATTACAGTCATTGCGTTAATAACCATTGTCCTTTGTGGTGTGAGGCTTTTGAGTTTTTAAGATAGTCTGGTTTTCACCTCTCACAGGGTACATTCCTTAACCCTTACTGTAATGCAACATCTGCTCACCTCAAAGACCTGTATGAGCTTGTTTTTATACCCAGTTTTGCATTGTTTAGAAGGATACAGACCTTTAGAAAAGCAGGCCATTATTTACTGGACAGAGGAGACTTGCTGTGAACAAACTCTTCTACTGGCCTGAGAGCTGTCTGAAACACTGCTCCCAATTAGGCTGAAAACTCATCCTTGTCATTAGCTGCACTAATTATGCAGCTTGTTTCCATAGCCTGCTTGAAATGAAACCCTGTGTGGAAATCTGCACTGTCAAGGCCAGTAAGGAAGGAAAACGGATGCTGTGTGCATTCCAGGCACTGCTAGTGGATCTAGTTCTGCAAAAACAACTGCTAAGGGTATGTAGTATTTTCCTCCTGCCTTTGTTTTTGGCTGTGGTTACACTTACTTGTTACAGGATGAATGTATTTAGCCTTAGAGAAGCTGTGAAGGGCGAGGAGATTGGTTGGGACTTGGTGCTTCTGTCTCGAGCTTTCCATGTTGTGTTCTTGGTGCTACAGGAGCTCTGCAGGAAAACAGGGAAGGTCAGCAAGAGGGGAGGGAGAGTCACTTTGAATTAGAGCACCTGCCTGCCCCTTGTGAGCCCTGTGTCTCCACTCTGAGCTGTGAAAACCCCACTGAAGGGCAAGCCTCAACTTGCTGTGGATTTCTTAGCACGTTTATGGTCTCTGTCCAGGCAAGTGTTGATGAAGGATATGACCTAGGGGCAGACTCTCCCCTGCTCGACTCATTACCTATACATGCAAATACAGCTCAAATAATTGTTCTTATGTTTGGAATGTATCCTTCATCCATTTTGTTTGCTTTGATGTGACAAGACAGTCATATCTAAGCTTAGCTTAGGGTAAATGGGCATGTACAGAAATGTCCTCAGGGAACAAATGAAGCTGTTCCCTTTTCTTTCTAGGAATTCTTACTTGTTGGCTGCCCTGCAGGTCAGGGCTTCTTGATGACTGTGTAACCTTCAAAACTTCAAACAGTGGCCTTTTTTTACTACATTCTCAGGACAAACAAGTGTTCCTTTGTTATTTTATATGTTTATTGTATATCAAATAAATCACAAAAAATGCTATTGGTCATACTAGAACTGGATGATGAGACTATATGCAAACTGATCTAAACTGCAAAGGCTTCAGACCTGCAGAAGCAGCAAGCATGGGGAGATATTCAGACACTAAACCTGAAGAGAGGGGGTGGTTAAGGGGGAAGATGCCAGGTGAATGATCTTAAAACATCCATGGTTCACACATGCTTCACCTTTTTTTTTTTTTAATTTATTCTATTTTTTTCCAAAAAAAAAGTTAAAGGCAAGGCAAATCTAATTGAACCAAACAGCTTCAAGCTCTTTTAATTAAAATACCAACTTCTAAATACAATCTTCCCCATCTCTTCTCCTCCAAGGAAATGGCAATCCAGTGCAATGCACATGGTTGGGTGCAAAAGCAATGCCAGCCACTCAGAGAGGGAAGATTGCAACTGATCAGGAAAGGCTTTCCCTTGGCTGCCAACACAATGTGGCACCTTTTTGTGTACAAGCACAGCCTGTGTCAGATCTGCTGGGGCTGAAGAACATCAGGATTAAAACAGTTCTGTGCCAGACAGAGAAGATGTTTCTTCTTTTCGCATTCCATGTGTTTGAGCTGTCACCAAAGTGAAGTTCAGTCTCCCTCCTTGGTGACTCTTTGTGGCTACCATGGCACATTTGGACACAACAGGAACTTGCAGTATGTAGAACTGACAGTCTGCTCATTAGTGCTAGCTGCTGCATCTGAGGGACATAGGATCATACAAAGTCAAGGCATAAGTCTACTTCCTTGTTAACCTGTCTCCTAACAGTGAGCAGTGGCAAAAGCTTGTAGAAAAAAATTAACTCCTAAGTTAATCTCCCTTCATCAGACCCTGGTTTCTAGTGTTCCCACACTTACTGCAGTCACCAGCCCAGTGGCAGGGTAGGACTCCTTCAGATCTGCAGCATTTCTGAGCAAGGTTGTGCTTCCTAAAAGCACAACACAAATATATGACTCCCCTTTCCCCATCTCGGCCTGCATCTCATCTATGTGAAAAGTCCTAACTGGCTTTGTTGAGGCCTCAGACCAGCAGAATGAGTCACCTGGTTGGTCTTCAGTGCAGAAACCAATGTGGGGGGGGGACTTTGATCAGTCAATAATGTCTCGACTGGAACAGGGCATATAGGAATCATGTTTGTGCTGTCTGCACAGCCTGATAGTTATGACACCGTGCTTCAAACTGGAGATACACCCTATCAGTATCCACACATTTAAAGCCCTAGCTGACAGGTCTTCAGCAAACTCCAGTGCAGCTTCTAGCATATCACAGGAGACTCTGCTGGCTGATTTTCTGCAGGAGATGGGTGTAGCTGTTCCAAGAAGAAAACCCGTCCTATCAACATACATGCTCTTCTAAGTAGGAGGCCATGCAGAGAATCAAGTTAGTGGAGCTGCATGTCCACAGCAAGGATCCCACTGACTGTCAGACACTCAGATACAGTTAGATTTTACCAGTGAAAACTAAAATAGTTTTAGAAAGGGAATTTACTTGATACCAGGTGTATTGAGCTGGGATAGGATGGCACTTCCATTGGAGACATTTAATTTTATGTTGTTTTGGAACATGATGGGTAAATTTCTATACAGGACAAGAGTGCAAGACTGAATGTTTTGTGGGTCATTAACCTGGGGTCAATGTTTTTGCATGTCAACAACGGAATGTGTCCTGTGAGCTGACAAGCCCTCTGAAGAAAATGCAAACCTGTCTCCCCCTTCCATGATCTCCAAAGCTCTTTGTTCTGGAGCTGTGCTTCTTCCTTACAAATCCTGCCTCTTCATTTTCCTTTCTGGGGAAATGATCTTACTTTGAAGCACCTGTGTAGGTATTTCCCATCAACAACAGAGGAAGCAACTTCTTCAAATCCTTTTCTTACCCCGAGTGCATCACTGTAAAGTGAGCTCTGGGGTGTCAGATGCCTTCCAAGTCAGCCCTGTATAGATGACCATCTTGGTTCAAGGCGTCTGGACAGTCTCTTGTCTCAGGTTACAGTTTGGATCATGCAATGATGATGTCCTTGGTGTTTATTCTTTCCACATGATTTACAGTGCACAGGTAGCTGGAGCAAAGGACTGCCTTGATGGTAAAACAAGGGTCCAGAAGGTCCCCCTATGAGTGCCTGCTGGCCTGGGGTTGCACAGAGGAGTGTCTTCTGAGACAG
>NW_009953979.1:3308871-3312802 GCF_000747805.2 Chaetura pelagica
AGTGCGGGCTGCCCGGGGGTTGCACAGGGGAGTGTCACCTGAGACAGCAGGTTTCCTGCTGGTAGCCTAACAAGAAAGCTGTGGAGTGAAGCCTGTGGTGAGCCCTCCTGGAAAAGCTGCTAAGTCTCCAGTGAGAAGTGACTGCACACAGCAGCCAGCTCATAAGCCCTAGTGCTGCCTCTTATCCAATGGTCTCCATTCAGTCTCTTCACAGCTCCTCTGCACTCCTTTGAGACTCCACCTCAGCGCTGTCTCCTCTCCTGTTTCTCTGCTCCTCAGGTGCTATTTGTTGCCCTCATCTGTTGTCCTTCTCCTCCCCAGCCTGCCTCTGCCTGGTTTCCTCAGAGCAGATGTTCTGAACTGTCAGTTCTTGTTTCGGACAGCCCAGTGGAGGGCAATCCCATCTGTCAGGGCTGACAAACAGACACTCCCCAAATTGATGTGATAATACCATAACACTGTGTGGAGGCAGCAGGAACACCCTTGCATGTTTCTTGCAGAATGTCCTTCTAGAGTGGAGTCTTACTCGGCCAAAACTGCAAGAGCCCAGTAACATGACATCATGGTTCAATGCCATCCAGGCACTCCTGATTTCCTGGATGACTGGTAAAGCCAGAAGTTCTTGATAAGCGACCAGGAGGGGATTAGAGACCCTGGAGCTATTTGTGCAAAGTATTTGGACTTAAATCTGATCCCTTGTCACACTTTCTAGAACTCTTAGCAGCATTCTGGTGTGCTAGGTTGTTGCAGCCTAAGAAGCAGGGCTCCACATGGGAATCCCACTCCTAAATCCAGGTTCTTCTGCTGTTTCTGGCTGAGGGAGCAGGTTAGTTCTGACAACAGAAGGTTCTCTGTTTATATAGATAAGTAGGATATCCTCTGAAGAGGACAAGCTGCTGGCAAACAGGAATTGTTTTTGATGGATCATTGATCTGATGGACCATGGCAAGGCCTAAACAAGGGGTGCAGTCACCCATGACTGCTTTCACACAAAAATTGACTGAATCCTACTTTCCCTGAGCCGATCCTCACAAGACTTCTCATTTCCAGCAGCAACTGTACAAAGAGCTTCCAGAGCTCCAGACCCTTCTCCTCCTTTCTTCTGCTGAGCTGTACTTCAAACTCTTCTATCTTTCACAACCATAAATAACATTAACTCCCCAAGCAATCTTGAAGAAAAAGGGCTTTGAGATAAGATTAGCTTGCCACAGAGAAGGTTGGAAGACGCTGATTTCCCTTCCCTCCTGCTTCTGAATTTCACCTCTTGGCAGGCTGGGGATTGTTATGTAATAGCTTAGCTACATATACTTAGAGGGCACCAAATTATATATAAAGCAGGCATATTATCCAGTGTGGGTGCTACCAGCTCACTGGAGTTTTAAAAGCATACATGGCCAAGTTTGTTGAGGACAAAAACATTAATGAGTGACTGTAAATATACAGAATATGAAGATACCATGTCCGGCTCAGAAAGTCCTTCAGCTGTAGGTCACAGAGGTCTGTGGGAGCACTGTGGGGAAGGAGTCTATCTTTCACAACCATAAATAACATTAACTCCCCAAGCAATCTTGAAGAAAAAGGGCTTTGAGATAAGATTAGCTTGCCACAGAGAAGGTTGGAAGACGCTGATTTCCCTTCCCTCCTGCTTCTGAATTTCACCTCTTGGCAGGCTGGGGATTGTTATGTAATAGCTTAGCTACATATACTTAGAGGGCACCAAATTATATATAAAGCAGGCATATTATCCAGTGTGGGTGCTACCAGCTCACTGGAGTTTTAAAAGCATACATGGCCAAGTTTGTTGAGGACAAAAACATTAATGAGTGACTGTAAATATACAGAATATGAAGATACCATGTCTGGCTCAGAAAGTCCTTCAGCTGTAGGTCACAGAGGTCTGTGGGAGCACTGTGGGGAAGGAGCTGCTGCTAGAGGTAAGGGAAATGGACGAGGGTGATCATAGCTTGATTTGCTGTGTTGCTTTTATGTTCTCGGTTCACTTCACTGACTGAGGAGCACTACCTGCCTAACCACAGTAAGGAGTCAATGAGGATCTCACAGAGCTTTGCAAACAAACCATTCTTTATAAAAATGCTGTTTGCCCAGGCCTTTTATTATAAGCAGAACATTGAGGCACAAGGAAGCTAAGTGTAGTAATTACACTCGTTAAGTATGGGCCTTTTCTGTTGGCTGGAGCCACGTGACTGTTATTCATACAATGGAGTCATTTTTGTGTGGTGTTGAGCTTATCAGTTTCTGCTTTAAAAACAATTAGTGCTTGAGTTATGCTTACCTTCCCTCTTAGAAGTACTGGCTTCTGTGTTTGAAAGTGCTCCTGAAGGCAAACCAACCTCCTTCTTTGACCTGCGTTTCACATTTAACGTATCTTTTTGAAATCTTACCTTATCTTCTGTGAAGCCTGTTGTATTTCACAGTGTTTTGCAGATTATAGTCTTTCCATTTTGCCACATTTCTACCCATAAACAGGTCTTATTAAATTGTACACAGCGGGGAAGAGAGGAGATAGAACACCTTCCAGCTTTCTCTTTCTCATCTTCCTCCAGGTAGAAAGGCAAATATCTAATACTTTTTTTATTCCTGAACTCTTGCCATCCATGTACTGGCACTCATTATCACAGAAGAAGGTTACAATGGCCTTAGAGGACTTTCCCCCTCTATCTTCCTCATGATGAAACTCCTGATTTGTATTTATTTATTTATTTGTTTGTTTATTTTTGAATGCTCAAAGCCTTTCTGGCATTTTAACTGATAAATGAACCTGTTCTTGAATTTCTCTATTAATTCCTTCTTGGAGGAAGAATAATTTTCCATCCATATGCTGATCATCTAACAGCCTTATTCGTAATCACACAAGTCCTGCAAAACTCATCACTTTGCCAACAACTCTTCAACAGTTGTTTGATCAAAAGGTTTTCTTTGGCAAAATATGTTGGTTACTGGTCCTTCCTCTCAACCAGAGGGATCATCACCAGCAGCACTCATCCTGCTCAAGGAGTTGAGCAACAGGTCATCTGATCCCCAAGAGAAGTTCACTGTGCCTTGATTTGGCCCTACCCTTTTCACAGCCAGATGGGATTTCCAGCAGCCTTAGCTTGCAGCCCGGTATGAAAGGTGCTCTGCAGGTAGAAATATTATTTTCAGTGGCATTTGCAAGAGGCCACCATGGCTCCCTCGCCTCAGACCTTCATCCTGCTGCATGTCACAGAATGTCTTTGACTGGAAGAGACCTCCAAGATCATCCAGTCTGGCCTTAGACCTAGCACCTCAAGCTCACCACTAAACCCTGTCCCTGAGCACCAGGTCCACACGCCGTTTAAACGCCTCCAGAGATGGTGACTCTACCGCTGCCCTGGACAATCTATTCCAACCCTTTCAGTGAAGAAACGCTTCCTAATACCTAACCCAAACCTCCCCTGGTGCAGCTGGCACCCATTCCCTCTGGTCCTATGTCACTTCAGGTAGTTGTAGGGAGCAATGAGGTCTCCCCTCCGCCTCCTCTTCTCCAGACTAACCAACCCCAGCTCCCTCAGCTGCTCCTCATAAGGCTTGTGCTCTAGGCCCTTCACAAGCCTCGCTGCCCTTTTCTGGACACGCTCCAGCACTTCTGTGTCCTTCTTGTAGCAAGGGCCCCAGAACCGAACACAGGGTGCAAGGTGTGCAGAGTACAGGGGGGCGATCACCTCCCAGCACCACATCCAGTCGAGGATCAATCGATACACCCCGGCCCATCTCCAACCCGCAGCAGGTCCTCAGCTTCTCCTCGCAGTCTCGGCCTCAGCCAGCACCGCGTGACACCGCAGCCTGGCCCAGGGATCGCTGAGCTCATGTCCTGGGGACCTTGTCCCCTTGCACGGCGTCCTTATCAGCGCCCTGGATGCGGGGGCTGGGCCCGCCCCCCGTGTCTGCAGAG
>NW_009953979.1:3313568-3332685 GCF_000747805.2 Chaetura pelagica
AGAGCGGCTGCCCCATCCATGGAGGGGCTGAGGGCCAGGCTGGATGGGGCTTTGGAGCAACCTGGGCTGGTGGGAGGTGTCCCTGCCCATGCAGGGGGGTTGGGGCTGGATGAGCTTTAAGCTCCCTCCCAGCCCAGCCCAGTCTGGGATTCTGTCTGTAGGTGCCCCGTGTGAAGTAGTTCTTCCCAGATCCGCTCCAAGAGCGTTGCCTTGTTGGTGTCGTTTCTCTTTTTCTTCTCCTTTCGGCTGCCGAGGAGGGATGTGCCGTGGTTCCCCGGGCATTTCAGGCTGACATCATCACCCCACGGTTGTGCATCACCTCCGTAAGATGAGCCGCGGGGGTTGCGTGTGTGTGTGGTGTGTGTCAAGGTTATTTTAACTGAGGTTAGCCAAGAGCTGTCTGCTGGAGAGGCCAGCACCAGCCCAGCCACCCCTCACGGCACATCTGCCGTGCCAGGGGACACTGGGAGGGACGCAGGGTCCCCTTGCCCCAGCTTGGGGCTCTCCAGAGGGAATGCCAACAGGGGACATGTGATGGCCTTAGCCTGTCCAGCTATCCAGGCTGCTTTAAGTGTTGGTTGGAGTATTATATAACCCCAGTTTTTTCCTAAATGCTTTCCTGTGGGATGGGCAGGGTGCCATGTGCTGCTTCTTCTGGATGCCCAAGGCAGGCAGTATCTATCTTTTCAGTCAAGCTCTTCTTGATACAGTTGGAAAAAAGAAGAGGATTTTTCCAGTCCAGTGCATGAGTCTTTCTTCGTTGTCTGAAGCAGAACCTGTGTGTTTTGAAGGCAAGCATGAGTTGAGGATGACTGAGGTGTTTAGTGCTTTGATGTGGACCATATGCCCGAGGCTGCTGGCTCTTATGAAAGTACTAGTGTTTGGGAATCTGCAAGATCCTGTGCCCTAAACAGTGGCTTAACTTTCTTGGAAACTAGCAAGTGTTGGACTTCCATTGATTATGAGTGTTCCGTGGTATCTCAGAAGCTGAGCAGCCCCTAGAAATGCCTTGGGAGCTTTGGGGTTTGGTTCTGACCTGTCTCTCCTCCCTCTTTCCTGTTTTCTTCGAAGCTTACTCTTGTGGGATTTTTCCAGACCAGACCCACGAGTATCTTAACTTTCTTATCGCTGTAATGTTCTATTAATAACTAATACATAAGAAACTACTGGCTTCTATAAATATGTTTTTGTCTTTTTATGTGAGCAACAGGTGCTTGCTGCTTACATAACACTTTGGAAGTCTTGCAGAGAAAAAGCAGCTGGCACTTAACTTGCCAAATGTCATTTTATGAGCCCATTTCTTTTTTTTTTTCCTCCTTTTTTCCCTCTCCCAGTGCTTTAATCTTCTTACAAAACTCAAGTTTCCTGCTATCCAAGGGAGATTACTGCTTTACATTTGAACCATGTTTTTCTTTATACTAATTCCTTGCCCTGCAACCAAGTAGTTTAAAACCTGTCCTTCAGAGATGACCCTGTGGCTCTGAGAGTTAAAGGAGCTGGTTGCATTCTTCAGAGTCCTCTGCCTATCATGAAGTTAGACATTTCAAAAGCAACCCAATGTGAACAAAGTGATATCCCTGGCTTGCTGCTGTTCTCATGTACAGACTTTTTTTTTTTTTTTGGCCCCGTGTTTTTTTTTTTTTTAAGGTGTGGGACAACTCCTACTTTCTGGCAGGTTTTGATTGGCTTTCAAAAGAGGCAGTGTCCTATAAATCACCATCTCTCCTTTGCTCTTTCTCTATCACCAGCTGGGGGACAGGTGAGTACAGAAGAGGAAAAAATCCAGCCATTATTACTTAATTCTTGATATCAGCTTTGGTTGTTAGTTTAAATTAGTGGGGTGGGGAAGTAGGATAAAATTTCTTTGTTCAATTTGATCTATAAACCAAAAGAACTGGTTTCTAACATCAGTTTGGGCTGATGTGTAAAACCAGTGAAAAACTAGTCAGCAGGTGATATGGGGAGGGTTGTTTGAAAATGTATATATATACGATTATTTTTTTCCCTTTCCAGTTCATAATTGTACAGAAGTGTCCCTCTTTGGGATAGTAAAAAAAGGAGAAACGTATTGAAAAATTTAAGATTTTTCACATTAGTTAAATGAATATTTCGGTTTTTTCCAGGACTGTTAATAACTCCTTGAAGTTATTTAAAATGGGAAACTGATCTAGCAGAATGGGCTTTTCTGTCCAAGTTGCTTTTGCAAGTTAATGACTGTGTTGGGGCTGCCTTTATCTTATGGTTGGGTTGAGGGGGTGTTTTTAAGGGCTGCTCTTAATTTCTTTATATGTCTGTGCACTTGCTGGCAACTTTTAGAATTGAATAGATAGTTACACCATTTCCCCCCTGCTTCATGTTTGAAATAGAAATAAATGAGTGCCATAGGTAGGATTTTTGCATGCAGCTGTGCTGCCTGGTGAACCAGGGCTTTCACTGCCTGGTATAAAATATGTTTACCTAATGTTTGAGTCAGTCTAGACTTGCAAGTAAATTCTTAGCTTGAGCCTCTGCGGTTTCACTCCAGGTGAACCAGTCCAGTAGGTGGGAAACCAATTTCATCCTAGTGTGGCATTTTTAGCAGCAACAAAGTTTAGTTTGTACTTTGTTTGTAGAGCTCAAAATGCCTTTTTAGGTACTTTATAAAGGTAAATTTCCTGCCACAGAGACCAGTGAGTCTCTCTTAGTGCTTTAATAGCTTTTTATTATCCCATTCTGAAACAAGAGGGGATTGTCACTGCTCCTTAAAGGGCTCACACTATCCTTTAACACTCATATTGGTTTTCTAGCAAGAAACATGTCTTATGAGATTTAGTTTTCTGGATGTATGTCTGCCTGCTGCCTTCTTGCCCTGCACACTTAACTATTTTTGCACCTGTTGGCTAATTTCAATTAAGCTTAACAGAAACTGAGTCTCAAAAATAGCAAGAACACATCTGTTTTGTGAAAGTGGTCTTGCAGGAAGGAACTCTCACAGAATGGCAGGGGCTGGAAGGGACCTCTGGAGATATGTAGTCTAATCCCCTCTGCTAGAGCAGGATCCCCTAGAGCAGATAGCTGCATCTTTAGTGCCTTGGCTGAGCATCAGAGAGTGGCTGAGCTTGCAGGGGACCTCTGGAAGTCACCTGGTCCAGCCCCCCCTGCTGAAGCTGGGCCATCCAGAGACAGTTGCCCAGGATCGTGTCCAGATGGCTTTTAGGTATCTCCAAGGATGGAGATCTCTATGGGGAACCTGTGCCAGTGCTGGGTCAACCTCAGTTGAAACGTATTGAAAAATTTAAGATTTTTCACATTAGTTAAATGAATATTTCGGTTTTTTCCAGGACTGTTAATAACTCCTTGAAGTTATTTAAAATGGGAAACTGATCTAGCAGAATGGGCTTTTCTGTCCAAGTTGCTTTTGCAAGTTAATGACTGTGTTGGGGCTGCCTTTATCTTATGGTTGGGTTGAGGGGGTGTTTTTAAGGGCTGCTCTTAATTTCTTTATATGTCTGTGCACTTGCTGGCAACTTTTAGAATTGAATAGATAGTTACACCATTTCCCCCCTGCTTCATGTTTGAAATAGAAATAAATGAGTGCCATAGGTAGGATTTTTGCATGCAGCTGTGCTGCCTGGTGAACCAGGGCTTTCACTGCCTGGTATAAAATATGTTTACCTAATGTTTGAGTCAGTCTAGACTTGCAAGTAAATTCTTAGCTTGAGCCTCTGCGGTTTCACTCCAGGTGAACCAGTCCAGTAGGTGGGAAACCAATTTCATCCTAGTGTGGCATTTTTAGCAGCAACAAAGTTCAGTTTGTACTTTGTTTGTAGAGCTCAAAATGCCTTTTTAGGTACTTTATAAAGGTAAATTTCCTGCCACAGAGACCAGTGAGTCTCTCTTAGTGCTTTAATAGCTTTTTATTATCCCATTCTGAAACAAGAGGGGATTGTCACTGCTCCTTAAAGGGCTCACACTATCCTTTAACACTCATATTGGTTTTCTAGCAAGAAACATGTCTTATGAGATTTAGTTTTCTGGATGTATGTCTGCCTGCTGCCTTCTTGCCCTGCACACTTAACTATTTTTGCACCTGTTGGCTAATTTCAATTAAGCTTAACAGAAACTGAGTCTCAAAAATAGCAAGAACACATCTGTTTTGTGAAAGTGGTCTTGCAGGAAGGAACTCTCACAGAATGGCAGGGGCTGGAAGGGACCTCTGGAGATATGTAGTCTAATCCCCTCTGCTAGAGCAGGATCCCCTAGAGCAGATAGCTGCATCTTTAGTGCCTTGGCTGAGCATCAGAGAGTGGCTGAGCTTGCAGGGGACCTCTGGAAGTCACCTGGTCCAGCCCCCCCTGCTGAAGCTGGGCCATCCAGAGACAGTTGCCCAGGATCGTGTCCAGATGGCTTTTAGGTATCTCCAAGGATGGAGATCTCTATGGGGAACCTGTGCCAGTGCTGGGTCAACCTCAGTTAAAAAGGAACCTCCTGTATTTCATTGTGTGCCCATGGCCTCTGGTCCTAGCACTGGGCACCACTGAAAAGATCTTGGCTCTGTCCTCTTCACACTTTCCCTTCAGGTATCTGATGAAATCTCTCCAGAGCCTTCTCTCCTCAAGGCTGAACAGTCCCAGCTCTCTCAGGGGAGATGCTCCAGGCCCTTCTTCATCTTTGTGGCCCATCAGCAACATAAGCTGAATCAAACTAATCAATGTTAGAGAATCAGGATGGGAGAAACGGATCCATAACCTTTTAGATAGAAATTAGTTACCCCTGAGATTGAGTTCTCAGGAAATGGGGCTTCTTCACTTTCAGTGCTCAAGGAATAGCTTGTTTGCTCTAGCTTTGGAAGTGCAGTGACATACAGGATTGGTGTATAACAAGGAATTGCAAGAGTCTTGTGCAAAGCCTAGAAGAGACAGAGCAGTTGCTTCTGTAGCACCGTGACAGGAGAGTCAGCTTTGATAGATCAAGCCTATAGTCGGGAGACTGATGCCTCTGTTGGGTTTGTGGCTGTGAGGTGCAGCACAGGCTTGGCTAATTGACCAAGCTTCTCAAGGGAATAAACAAGGGAGCCAACAAGTCTAAGCAGGGGGGAAAGATGCCCCTTATCTTTGCTCAGTTTTAATATGCAAATGTGCTCTTTAATTATGCGCTTTTTTGGGTGGAGTATCTTATTAAGTATGTGATAGGTAGTTTAGCAAGTCTTCTGCATCGAAATCGCTGCAGTCCCTGAAGCGTCAGAAAATTCTCAGCCTTGTGTGTTCCCATAAGTGAAAGGAACCCCGGTATTAATTGCTTGTTTGCATTTCTATGCCTGTTAGAGTTTGTAGTGCTGGAATTTAAGTAGCTGCACCTCAAGAATTGTATTTGAAAGAAGTTAACTGAAACCTCAGAACAGACCGTCGTGCATGCATGTGGGATGTGTTTGGGGTGAAAAAAATCCCTACTATGAAAGATTTGGAGGGAAAGAAAAGCCAACTTGGAGGTAGCTCAGGGATACTTTTGCAATGTGTTGTTATGAGCAAATCGTGTCTTTTTTCTTCTTTTTTTTTTTTTTTGTGAGGTAATTAAAACATTTTCATGAGTCCTGGGTAAATAGTGTTTCTCCTTTGTTTCCTGGGTCTGTCCATCCAGGGTATTAAGTTTGAGCAAACCAGTGCTCTAGAAAGAGGTTCACTGCTGTCTCTGTTGGCTTAGCTGGGTCTTGCTGATGCAATACTGAGGAAGTTTGCTTATTCATGACAGTCTACAAAACTTTTACGCCAAAGTACCTGCAGTGAGGCTGTGTCATCATATCTGCTGAGCTTTTTGAATTCTGTATTTGTTGTCCTTTGTGCTTGAAATAATGGTGACTGTTTTTAAAAGGCTTAAACCCGAATTGTATTCTCACTCTTCAGCATACTGGACTCTGTGCTGGGGCTGTGAATATTTTCTTGAGCTTACTCTGGTGAATGCATTGCCTTTGTTCATGTTACTTTACCAGCTGCTTCTAGTAGACGTGGCTCTCGGTTGGCACGTCAGCTGGGACTTGGATTGCCTCAGACTTCTCATTAGCCCTTCAGAGTTTTCTAAGGGAGTGTTTGAAATGTTTAGTATGGTTGAGTCATTTGTGACTAATGCTTTCCCTTGATGTCCTCCCAGCGCATTTGAAGGAGGAAGATGCCGATTGTGAAAACCGTGAGCCGAGCTGCCAGCCAGCTGCTGCAGGGCTCTGGCTGTGGGATTTCCATCGTGCCTGTTCGGTGCATCGGGGTCTCACCCCGCCAGGTGGCCTCTGACGCCAGCTTTCACTCCGTGACTTTCTCCGAGTCTGCTCATCCTCGGGTCCTAATTACAGGTCAGCATTCCAAAAAAAAATATGCCTGCTGCAGCTCCTTCACTCCCCTCTTCCCTCCCTGGTGAGCAGAACGCTGGAAGCTAAAATACTCAAAATAACCTGGAATTGTGATGATCTTTCCCCTGTGGTGATAAAATCAGTCTCCCATGTGACCTTTCCAACTGATTTTCTTCCTGAAATCTACTGAAACCAGTTAATTGGGTTTTTCTTGAGAAAAATAAAAAAGCTTTGACTCACTGAAAAAAAAAAAACACTCATCTCTCATGTGATACATATGATAATGGAACTCTTCTGATACCACTTTTTCTCTGACTTTTGTCTCTTATGTATTGCCTTTTAGGTGGCCTTGGCCAGCTTGGAGTGGGTCTTGCTAAGCTGCTGAGGTATGTCATGAATCTCTGACTTGAGGAATTCAAGCTTTAGCCATAACTTTTAGAAGGAATCATTTTCTGGGAAGTGTTTTTTAAAAAAATCCCTTGTTTTGGTCTAGCCAAAGAAGGCTGGATTTGAGTGCTCAATAGAGAGACAACAGGTTGGGATTTTTTGCAGGTGCTACAGGAGAGAAAGAAGTGCAAACATCTACTTGAAAAAAATGCATAGTCCTTTGCTAACTACCCAGTTGGGCTTTGCAACTGCTGACTTTTATCCTTCTGAGAATTTAATTTAAGTGGCTTCAGAAATAAGGTGCCCTATTTAGTCAAGTGCAAACAAAAATAGAGATTAGGGTACAAGATCTTGAATTTTTTTAGTATTTGGTAAAAGATGAACTCAGGCAGCAAAAGGTGTAAATTGAAAATGTATTTCTTCTGGTTCTGTCTGTTTTCCTCTGCTTCACACACACACGTACGTTATTTTTTCATCATATTATTTAAAGATATTTTGCATTTCTCTTTAAAGAAAAGAGTATCATTTGCACATAGAGGGGTGATTTGGACTATGAACAAAAGTGAGCAAACTCACTGTGCTGCAGTTGGAATGATTTCTACCATTTCTATGATATATTGAAAAAATCATCCAAATAATGGAGGGCTGGAATGTTCTCCAGTGCCATCAGAATTGTTCTCTGTGACTGCCTTGTGTTGATTAGAAAAGCACGACACAGATTACTCAGTTGTATTTACTTTGTTGATATACAAGTAGGAGCTACAGCAAGCCCAGTGGCTTTTTGTTGTCTGCAAGGGAGTGAATTACCTCTGGGTAAAATTTTCAGAAATCATTGTGTAGGAAGGTCTTTCTTCTTCATGTGTTTTCATTTTCTAAAAAATTTGTCTATCCTGTGCAGTCTTTCACTTCTCCTAGAAGTAGTTTAATAATTTTCTAAGATGTTATATTGACTATTAAAGGATTGGAGGATAGTTTTTGTAGTGCAATAACTGATTTCATTGTGGAGATTATTGTTCTTCTGGTACTGCTCCTGCAAAGCAAAATAACAGCACAGCAACTTAGGAAGTATCTCGAAGACTGTGGACTCACTGTACCATGTGGGTATTTTCACACAGGAAACGCTTTGGAAAGAACAACGTGATCTTGTCTGACATCAGAAAGCCTGCAGATCATATTTTTTATAGTGGTAAGTGGCTGGGGAACCACATGATAAAAAACTTGACTTCACCTCTGATGTTGATAGGCTAATAACCAAAGTCTAAGTGCTATGTGGATTAAACTGAACAAGCTGCTGTTTGAAACTTTTGGATAATGCCTTCCTGCTTTGAAATCCTGCCAAGACATTGATTTCTTCTGTCAGTTACTCCCTTTTCCCAAATATTTTTCTTGGCATTTTTCACTGTCTCCTTGCTACCTTGTTGGCCAGATTAAATACTGAAGTCAAGTTGAACTGGGCTGTTGTGCTCTCGCTGTGAAGAGAGATGCATTTATTCTTTTGGAGAAGCAAGTTGGAAATTAAATTTGTGCCTGGTTTTTCCACATACAGGCAATTTTCATTATAAGATGGATGAAGAGTAAGATTTTTGGATTGCTTTATTTTCATTAGAAACTTGCATAGGTTTTTCTTCGTCATTACTACTTAATGATGTATTTAGGTATTTGAACAGTTTACAATCAGTGTTCCCTGCTTTCATGCCAGTGACTGGATGAAACAGGAGTTCTCACATCAGTCTGTTGTTGAGATAAAGGCAGAGGTTTCCCTTCGTTTCTCCTGCTTATTTACTGATTTATTGACCACTACTGTTAAGTGTTGCATTCTGCTGTGCAGTCAAATCCTGTCTGTAGGTGTGATCAAGAAGCAGCAATGTGAGTTTCACGCAGAACTTTTCTTCACATCCATCCTTTTTGGCATTCCATTTCCTACTGGTTCCATTTCTTCTAGGTCCCTTTATCTACGCGGATATCTTGGACTACAAGAATTTACGTGAGATCGTGGTGAATAATCGCATAACTTGGCTGTTCCACTACAGTGCTCTGCTCAGTGCTGTTGGAGAAGCAAATGTCCCTTTGGCCAGAGCTGTGAATATTACTGGTATGTGACAAGGGTTTCAACTTCATGACTTCTGCAGAGGCTTGAGAAAGTGCAGTCTGTGTTCTGATAAATTGTATTGGTTGTTCCAGGTTTACATAACGTTCTGGACATTGCAGCTGAGCATAATCTGAGACTCTTCGTTCCGAGCACTATTGGAGCCTTTGGACCCACCTCTCCTCGAGATCCAACTCCTGATCTCTGCATTCAGAGACCAAGGACAATCTATGGAGTCTCCAAAGTTCATGCTGAACTCATGGGAGAAGTGAGAATTTTGTATTTTATTTATATAATTAAAGTTCTGGGAGATCCTTATTGCTTTTGGAAGATTAATCTCTGCAGTGTTGTTTCCCCCTTCTTTCTTTCCTTCAGGCTTTAGCATTCAATAGTAGTCTGAGGCAGCTTTTAAGGACAAATATCTTTTGAGTTCAGCTGGAAAAAGTGCAAAGAATTGGAAGCTGGCAAACATCTAACTTTAATATAATTTCTTTCCCTGTTTTTTTTTACCTTGGTCTGGTTGCCTCATCTGCCATTATGAATGGCATTGCATAAATGGCAGTGCTCAAAGCCTTGTGGAAGTGTCCTAGACAATGATGGCTTTGACCCCCATCACCCAAAAAGAAAGACTAAAGTCAAAACCATGGGAGTCTGTACATGCACAACTTCTCATTTGGCTTTGTGGTGTTTTAGAAATAGGACATTGTTACAGCTGATGTTTTTACATCCAATTTCCTCTCACTTGAAATCTTTTGATGGACAGTGGCAGGTCTGAAAGCTGTATGAACCTGAAACGTCTCATAACTTAGGCATGTTCAGTTTCTGAACACTAGATCCAGACCTGAAGTCAATCTGTATCAAGAATCTATAGTTATTGATGTGGTTGTAAACTAGAAAAGGGCAAGCAGGGAGATCAGCTACCTGGCAGGGAATGGGGACTGTTCAGTAGTTCCTTTTCTTTCATTCCTGTTAGGGGATGGTTATAGAGTGGAGGTTCATCCCATGGCAGGTTTTTCCTATGAAATCAAGGAGTTGTGTGGCCTCATCTTGATGTGTAAAGTTGTTTCTCTCCTACCTCCATAGTACTACCACTACCGGTACGGCCTAGACTTCCGGTGCCTGAGGTACCCAGGAATTATATCTGCTGACTCTCAGCCTGGTGGGGGAACAACTGGTAAGTGTCTTGTGCATATTTTTCAGTATTGCAGGCAGGAATAGGAAAAACAAGCCAATACAGTAATTTTTAATATATTTGCAGGAATTTAATCTATGTAGAGCATCAGTGTAGCGAGGCTGCTTCAACAACGTTACAACAATAATTTTGTCCACTCCAGCCTAGGGCATAATTTTGTAGCCTTTACATTTAAGCAGTATCTGAGAGATTTTAGATTATTTACATTCACTGAGGCCCTTTTCTTTGCAAATATTTTAAACTCTACTGTCTTGCTGCAGTGTGTAAATGCTAGACCAGCACTGGCATAGTTCAGGGTGACTTACACTCCTGGTGTGCAGCATATGCACAGTTCTGCTGCTAGATTTTAGACAGGAGGCTTTGAGACTGGTCTGAGGATTGTTGACTGTCATGAAGTGAACAACGGCTCAAGGCAGATGAGTACATACATCCATTGTTCTTTCTTCAGATTATGCTGTCCAGATTTTCCACGATGCCATAAAGACTGGCAAATTTCAATGCTACCTAAAGCCAGACACTCGTCTCCCTATGATGTACATCGATGACTGTCTGAAGGCAACTCTGGAGGTCATGGAGGCCCCTGCAAAGGCACTGACCATGAGGACATACAACATCAGTGCTATGAGCTTCACTCCTGAAGAGCTGGCACAGGAGGTGCAGAAGCATGTTCCTGAGCTCCAGGTGACCTACAAAGTGGATGAAGTCAGACAGGCCATAGGTTAGTATCAGCTTATTTGGCAGTGGGTAAGAAAAAACACTGTATTGCTACAAGTTAAGGGCAAAACTGAGTTTCTTTTCTTTTTAGGCCTTTGCAAATTACTCCTGTACAGTTCAAGTCTTAAGGTTGGAAACTGAGCTTTAGTAGTTCAAATGGCCAGTGATGACACATCTGAAAGTTTTAAAGAAATGTTTCTTAACCCTCATGCTCTTTGTTTCTATTTTTTTTCACTGCAGCTGACAGCTGGCCGATGAACTTCGATGACAGAAATGCCCGGAGGGATTGGGGTTGGAAACATGATTATGATCTCTCTGAGTTGGTGTCTACGATGTTTAGCTTCCTTGGGTCTGACTCCAGGATTGCTCAAGCTAACTGAAATTGTTTGTAAGATGTTTCCAGTTTTCCACAGAGGACCAGGAAGAAATGGCTAAATTAGTTTAGAATTTTCTGAGTCTTAGAGCATGTCAGTTACTAATTTTCATGAGTAGCAATAGAGTTGGGCAGAAACATACTGTAGCTGGAATGTGCTTTAGGAAAACAACATCATTTGGTACTGTCTCTCAGCACAGCACCAATGACAAATGCAGAATTCTTGAACTTAAGCAGCTAGAGAAAGAGAAAACAAAAACAACAGCAAAACCCTTACTCCTGGCTGATGACTCTCCAGTCATTCTTGCTGCCTGCCTCTTCTTTGGCAAACAACATGGGGTTATATTGTCAAACGTGGTGTCTCGGGCATATCCCGCAACGTTAGTGATAGGTTTTTTGTTTTCCTGGTGGAGGATGTTAGGTTGTAGTATGATCTGATCCTTTCTACTCTTTACTTACAAAAGAGAGATCAGCGGAGCTACTTCATGTTTCCAAATTGCAGGGGTCGTTGCAATTCTAGTTTGAAATCAACCTTTGGTCAATAGTTCCTATTTTTTATATATATATAGTGCTGTGTAAACATACACTTTCCTATACACAGTTCATACAAAGTAGCATTATTCTTATAATGCTTATAAATGTGAAGGGGAGTAGGACTTTAATTCTCTTTATGCTTTAAAAAAACAGGGTTTACAAACTAAACTTTGTCCTGTTCTTTGAAAGTGCTGCTGCCTTCAGTTTAACCTTGGAGGCAGACCTGAAATCCGAAGAGCTGGTATGTGTAAGTGAATCTGGGGTGTGTTTCAAGAAGGCAATGCCCGGGTGTGGGTTTATTGTTAATCGGCACTACTTTTGGTTATCCCAGTTGTTTGCTGTGCTTGCACAATGATACGCTATCTCTAGCAAGTTCTAAAGGGTGGGCTGTTGATGGAGAGTCAGGTCAGCCTTTGAAATCTGTTCATGTACACTACCTTTTCCGTGTGCACTGTAAGTATATTTGTAGATGCTATTTATGTGTTAACTGTCATATGCTTTTCTTCTTTAGAGAGGGATCCAGAAGCTGAATCCATCTTCTAGCTACAGTTAAGGGCTGTTCTGCTCATTGAGTTTCATGCAGAGGAGATTCTGGGATTAACGAGGGAGTCTTAGTAGATGCATGCAAGGAAGATACATCTATTCAAAATCTACTTAAGGGGACTTTGAGAAAAGGCAAACTGGAATACCAGGAAAGCCATTTGAGGTAAAATATCAGTTTCTGTGGATGTGAATCTGAGCCATCAGATATTTTAGCTATAGCATGCCTTGAGAAACAGCATCTGGGAACTTTGGATTTTATTATTTTTTTTCAAAGAAAAAGTTATCTTTCATTTTCATAATGACTGGAAAATCCCTCTATGAAGCTCTCCATCTTTTTTTTGCTTTGTATACTCCCTTAGCCTGTGTAGGCAAACACATTCAAGTATTTTTTTGCCTACAACTTGTTTGCTCTGTTTCCTGTGATGGTGCTTTGAGAGTTGCCAGTCTGTTATGTTCTCTGTAGCCTGCAGTGTTTCCTCAATAAGCAGATCACTAACATGACCACATTTTCATCTCTGTGGAGAAGTCTGCATGCTGCAGGGAATTTGTTTTCTCATGGAATTAACCTTCAAATGAAGATTCTGTGGTGAAACTCAGTTATTTTAAACATTGCTAAGCTTGTATCTCCTGATTTTTGTATGTATCTTACTGTTTCATCTGTTGGCTAAGTGTGCGTTTCCCAGGTATTTAAGCTCAAAACCTCTAAGGTTATGGCCTATTATTGAAACTTTTTTTTATATTGTTTATATTGTGTCAGAAAGGATAACTTTTTAAACTTTGGCCGCAGTTGTACCTATTATATTGTTCAAGTGTAATATTTGGCCCAATGGGCCAGGGAAAGTTGGCCATCCATTTGTACCCTCCAAGGAAAGACTTGACTCAGGTTTTATCCTCTGCCCTCCCAAAACAACATGATCTCCCAGTGAACTGTTACACTGAGCCTGTAGGTGAAGGGCTGTCATGTGAGCTGACATGTCTTGTCCATTCCAGCCTTTCTTAAGTCAGATGCTGAGGACTACTCATTGCCTCTGTTGCAGGAGACATGTAAAATAGAGTCAATGAGTCTCACTCCATTTCTTTACTTCACTCAAAGGCATGGGGGCTTCTCCCCTCACCCTTGCTCAGAGCTCCAGTTAACACAAGAGTGAAGAGCAAGGATGTTCTAACCTCTGAAATACACTGTCTTTGTGGCGTTGCATTTAAGTTTTTGCTAAGGTGTTATGGTGAAGGTGAAATTCAAACCTATGGCATTTTGAACAAAACTTTTTTGTTTATTTTTTTGTTGTTGTTTTTGTGGGGTTTTTTTCTGCCCAAAGTTGCTGACTCTATTTATGGGCAGATATTTAAGAAACTTTGATTTTGCAAAATCTGAAATAATCTGTCTTGTCAGTAGAGTTGTTTGGAAGCAACGAAGTGGTGATGGACAGAGAATGTGATTAGAGATGGTCTGAGTCCTGTTTTAAATCCTGATTTTCAACCTGTGACACGTGTAATTCCCTCCCCCTCTATCTTCCCCTTTAGCTTCTGTTGTAACTATGTTACAATATTTCTGTATTAAACCAGTTTAATAAGTTACAAAATGTCAAACTTCTGCTACCAGGTTGGAGTTTGACTTTTGGGCAGAGACTTTGTTCATGAAATTTGAGCACTGTAGCTGTTAAACTACCTATTCAGGAAAAAAAAAAAAAAAAGAAAATAATATTTTTTCAAATATTGTAAGTTGTGGATGATGCCTACTTGAATAAAATCCTATGCAGGTGTGTCCGTGTTCTGTCTCTTTGTTTAGAGCACTCAAGGGCAGGGTTGAAGGATGCTGGTTAGTGCTGAAGCCTTTTCCCTAGCTGCAGAAGTGATGCATGACTTGAGGCACAGAAAAGGATACAGACACCCTGGGCTCCCCAATCTGTGCAGTCACTAAAACGTTTTGTGTTATGGTCAACTTTCTGCTGATGATTCCTGTTGCTCTGTGTAGCAGAGTCCCTCGGGCAGGTGCAGCATGGTTGTCTTCCATGAGCCAGTGGGCAGGTGTATGGGCTGTGCTGATAGATGGCAGCCATCCAAAAAGTGCTGGGTTTCAAATATTCTTCTGGCTTGTCTAGGTTTCTTAGCCCTTTCTCATGTTGAGAAGCCAGTTGGTCTGTCTTCAGCTGTGTTTCTGTCCCTCCTCCCATCCATCCAGCTTTAAAGTAGCAAGGAAAGAGCCATGGTGTTCTGGGGGAGGAGCTTTAAAAAGCAGATGCCAAGAAGTTAAGATTGTAGGGTCCTGGTTTCTGCTTCTGGGAAGGTCTTGATTCCACCTGCTGTGCAGCCAGTAATATTGTTCATCAGATGTTTGTGCAGACATAAGTCAGAAGGAGTGGGCTGGTAACTTACTGTGAACCCACCCTGCAATGTTAATCAATTTTTTACGCTCCCTTCAGGGTAAACAAGGCCTTTCCCTCCTTCCACACCTCAACTTTCTGACTATGGGAACTTATTGTGGAGAAAGCATTCCACTTGACCACAATGTAATGACTAATGCAGAATTCTGTCTTGCAGCACAGGAGAGGGTGTTGCAGCACCATGCTCTTTCCAGCTATTTCACTTTGAGTAGTTTGACTCCTGTTTACACATGCGCAGTCTGTCTTCTCTAAGTGCTACAGCTGACAGTGCTTCATCCAAAGCTGCTGCAGCCAGAGAGGATCACTGTTACCTTTGAGGTCCTTCAGGCCCTACAGAAACAACTGTTCCACTTTCCCCATTTTCCCTCCACCCTGTTCTCCAGAGATTTAAGAATATTTGACCCTGTAATCACATTGATGCAGCAAAAAACAAATGCCTCCTCACCTCTTTGCTTTTCATTTTCAAATTTACTTCTCCTGGCCGGTTTGCCTTGGAGTCGGTGTTTGGTTTGGTTGTCCTACCTTCATGGTTCCTTTGTAAGAGGGAAGGTGCAGAGGCTTTGAAGCTTTGAAGGAAGGAGCTCTGCTCCTTCTCAAGGTGTGGGTCTGGTGGAGCGTGCCTGTTCAGCCTCCCCCAGGATTTGAAGTACATGCCTCTGTGTCAATGGGTTATTAATACCCAGGCAGCTGAATTTGAAACGGGGGCCAGAGAAAGTGTCTTCAGTCATCTTGAAAGTTGCCTCCCAAGCCTGGGATAGAAATTTAAATCCTGCCTGAGTCTGGATCCTGTTGCAAAGATTAATTCCTAAGATGTTGAACTTAGTTCCTTTGTTTCAAGCCCATGCAGACACAGCTGCTTTCTGCTCTTGGTTGCTAAGGACATCATAAGAGGAGGAACCTTTCTCTGCCAGTAAGACAGCAAGAGGGCTGTGTGTGATTAACCTCTGTGCTTTTGGATGACCCCTCCTTTCGCTCCTCAGGAGGGAGTCAAGCTCTGCGTGCCTCCAGGGAGGAGAAGCCAGGCCCTGGAGAGGGAGAGAAGAGAGTGCCAAGTTCCAGGGTTACCCAGAGGGCAGAGCATGGTTCCCTGGGGGTGGGATGCCCACCTTGTAGCCCCCATTCACAGCACCCCATGTTTCAGGCAGGGTTGGAGGCTTTCCTGCCCCACCCTGGGCAGGCTGTTTCTATTTTAGATGAATGCTGGCTGGCACTGTGAAACCTTTGCCCTTCTGGAGGCCTGGGCCAGAGGAGCACTCTTCAGGCTATTTTTGGATTCATACCATAATTGTACTCAATCCTAATTGTGCCTGGATCCTGTGGCACAGTGGGGCTGGGGGGGTGTGTGAGGGGTGGGCTGGCACATTCCCACTGCAGTGTCGCAAGAAGGATGCTGTTGCTGTCCTTCCTGGGTGCTTCATCTACACGGGGGATGGTTGTGATGATGTCTGCCTCTTCAAGCCAGGGTCAGCTTCTGGATTAAAAGTGGGTGTTTAAAGATGGCAGTAACTCGGTGCAGCAGCTAAGAGTTGGCACACGTGGCTGGCTTTGCCAGCAGAGGCTGGATTCAAAAGGTATTTATGCTTTCGCAGTGCTGTTGTGGACCCAAATCTAGGGTGGACCTTGCTCAGCCAGAAAAAAATAATTGCTTCCCACACCTGATACTGCAATTGGAAGCGATTTAGGACATTTTCCTTCAAGCTGGCAGTGATTATCTGCATTTTTGAGGACTCAAGCCAACCATCTGGTAAAACTGAGATCCAGTTCAGCGCTCGAGTGTTTGTCCAGTACAACCACCATCCAGCCTGATCCAGGGGTGTTTTTGGTGCATTTGATATCTTCTAGAAGATGTATTTTCTCTAGTCTTTGTGCAGTCTCACTGAAGAGCAAACTGAAGCTCCTGAGAAGGTGCACAGGTTAGTGTTCAGCTTTGAGAGGGTTTCATCTTCTTGCTAAAAATGATCAGCAGCTGAGTGTCACCTGCACACCAAGCTGCTGCCTGCCTTCTTCTCACAGGGTTCCCCACAGCAGAAAAGATCTAAAGTGCAGGACAATACTTCTCGTCTCAAGCATTGCTCAGTTACCCTGTGAAGCCAAGTCTTACATCTAATATTTCCATTCTGCTTTCCTCTCCCTCTGGCCATCCTGTGAAGTATGATCCTACCTTGTTTGTCTCTCATGCTTTCAACGAAGGTGTAAGATTCTCCAGCCCATGTGAAGGCCCACCAAGGTCTTCCTGGGAGCTGCTGCAGGCACTCACTACTAAATGCTTTTCTAGGTGAAAGTGATGACTTCAAAAAAAAGAACAAAAAGGGAAAGTGCTGGTTTCAATGGTGTTTGGTATGGAAAATATATCGATTTTCTTTAAATGATTTTTTTTTTAGTGAAGTCAGAAACTTCCCATATGGATTTTTACTAGACCAGAATGTTTTGTTCTGTTTTTCCAGAGCAACCTCGAAAATGTGTTTCACCTCAGAGGATTTCAGAGGGTTTATCTCGAAATGTGTTTCACCTCAGAGGATTTCAGAGGGTGAGAAACTCCACTCCTTCTCTGTGCCAGAAGGCATTTTCCCAGCACAGATATGTTAATTTCTCTAGCTGCCGTGTCTTCCCAGGCTGCTTGGGCAGACCTTATCTGAGCACCAAGAAAAGCAATAAGCCCTTACAGATGTCAATTCTTGAAGGTCATCTTATTTCTTGGTATTATTGTTGTCACTTTGGTCTCTAAATACTCCAAGCCATTGTGCAGACACAGGTTGGAAAGATCGTTCTGGCTCTAGAGGTTCAGTCTTACTGCATGATGAGAGGTGGGTATGGACAGATGGAAGAGGAAAGGAAGATGGGTTTGTGGACATGGTTGAAGGCAGATAGACCTGGATGGCTTGAAGATATCTCTGTACCTCTCATTTCTTCTGAAATGTTAATGTAAAGCTGGATGGAAAAGAAGCTGCAGGGGGTGTTATTTCCTAGCCCAGATGTAACCTGAGTATTCTCAGCCAAATGTTCCCAGAGCAGCAAATGAGACCTTTCACTGGGAGGCATCTCCCAGCCTCTGTGCTGGTTGTGGAGGTCCTTGGATCTGTGGCTTTGAGTGACACCATCTGCCACTGTCCTGAAGAGGACAGCAGCTCTGAGGGGCCAAATCCCTGTCAGTTTGGGGCAGGAAGGGGATTTGGGGCTGGTGGGAGAACCACACAGTTTTATCTGGATTACAGCTGATGTCTGTTCTCACTGCGTTACCTGCCAACCATGTCCCTGGCAATAGGTCTGGGGTTATCCCAGAGAAAGAACCATTCCCAGCAGGAGATTGTGATGCAGTGACCTTGTCTCAGGGGCAAAGGAGTCCAATATATGGCTACAGCCAGATCGTGCCAGCCAGAGAGGGCCCAGGCTCTGCTCAGGTTAGTCATGAAGTCACTCATATGGGTATCTCAAGTATCCAGCACAGAGAACCAAGAAGCAGGAGAAAGGGGATGTGGCACAGGAGTGTGGATTGGGATCCAAGTTCCTCCTTGGGACCCCACATCAACAGGCTTGGCCATCTCCAGCCTACCCGTTCTACCAAGGTCCTGGGACTCGGCCATCCAGCCACACTGGGGCAGAAGCATGAGGAAGCTCTTGAGTATCTTCCACTAACCAAAACATAAGTCCCCTGGCCCTCTTAAGCTCAACAGATGTTTCCTCCACCTTGCTGGTTGCTCAACATGTCCCTGCCTCTATTCCCAGTCCTGTGGGCCTCCACAGCTCCCTCCTTGTCTAGTGGAAAGGTCTGAGACTATGATCCTGTCAGGATGAATACACAGGATTTGTGCAAGGCTTTTGACACTCTCCTACATGACATCCTGGTCTCCAAACTGACAAGGCATGGATTTGACAGTTGGCCACTCAGTGGATAAGAGATTGGCTGGATGGCCACACACAGAGTTGTGGTCAATGGCTCAGTGTCCAAATGGAGGCAGGTGACCAGTGGTGTCCCTCAGGGGTCAGTACTGGGACCAGTGCTGTTTAACATCTTTGTTGGAGACATGGACAGCAGGATTGAGTGTATCCTCAGCAAGTTTGCTGATGGTACCAAGCTGTGTGGTGGGGTTGATACCCAAGAGGGAAGGGATGCCATCCAGAGGGACCTTGACAGGCTGGAGAGGTGGGCCAGTCCCAACCTCATGAAGTTCAACAAGGCCAAGTGCAGGGTCCTGCACCTGGGTCAGTGCAACCCCAGGCACAAATACAGGCTGGGGGGAGAATGGATTGAGAGCAGTCCTGAGGGTGGTAGTAGATGAGAAGCTGGACATGAGCAGCCAGTGTGTGCTGGAGCCCAGAGAGCCAGTTGTGTCCTGGGCTGCATCAAAAGAAGTGTGTCCAGCAGGGCCAGGGAGGGGATTCTGCCCCTCTACTCTGCTCTGGTGAGACCCCACCTGGAATACTGTGTACAGTTCTGGTGCCCTCAACACAGGAAAGATATGCACCTATCGGAAAGGGTCCAGAAAAGGGCCACCAAGATGATCACAGTCCTGGAGCAGCTCTGCTGTGAAGACAGGCTGAGAGAGTTGTGGCTGTTCAGCCTGGAGAAGAGAAGGGTCTGGGGAGAACTTAG
>NW_009953979.1:3332837-3374815 GCF_000747805.2 Chaetura pelagica
TGGTGAGGAACTGGAATGGGTTGCCCAGGGAGGTTGTTGATGCCCCATCCCTGGAGGTTTTTAAGGCCAGGTTGGATGAGGTTTTGTGCAACCTGATTTAGTGGTGGGTTCCTTGCTCATGGCAGAGGGGTTGGAACTTGATGATCTTTGAGGTCCCTTCCAACCTGAATGATTCTATGATTCTATACCTAGGAATCTTCCTCCCTCAGCGAGGTTACAGCGTGTTGCTGGATGGGCCAGATGACCTTTAGACCAGTCCTCAATAAAGGAGTCTCTTGGCAGGACAAATCAGAGTGCAGCTCCAAGGTCACCTGTGCACTGATAATTTTTTGGCAAGAAGGGAGCATTGCTGCAAGGATGATCTCATTTTACCCAGCTGGTGCAATAGGTCCTTGATCTCTCCATCCTTTCCGTCACGGCAGGATCAAGACCCGTCAGCAGCAGCACCGTTGCGAAAGCAACGTGTCGGAGCAGAGCAAGGCCAGAGTTCACCCACTGATCATCTGCTTTCCCTTCAAATGATGCTGCTGGTTGCATCTGAAGCCCAAGATTCGTGAGATTTGGTGCATTTTCTGAAGCCCTGACTCCTGGATTCTCATGATTCTGAGAGGCTTAAAAGGTTTAAAAGCAATCCTTAGCTTTCTGACCCTAATCATTTCAAGAAAAAAAAGAATCTTCTGAAAATGAATCTGCATTGTATGAACTCAAAAATATGAAAATATGTAGTTCGTTGTAAAAGTGCAAGGGATTAATCTTTTCTTATTATTTTATTTATAAGCATCAATCATATTTTAATTCTCTTGCTTAATTTAGTGGACTCATCGTTTTTCACTACATGATCACACCCCTATTCATACATTCCATTGGAAAATTCAGGAATTACATCGTTCCTGATCAGACATGGCTTGTCAACATTTCCTAACTCGTGATACAGATTTTCTGAGGACTGTCTTACAAGGATATCATTACAGAGTGTCTGAGTGTCTTTAGTTACACAGAAACATCACCCTTAGATGCAGTTTCATAGAGTAAGTGATATATTGAACTTCAGTACTAGGGAAACCTGGCTTGGATGTGTATCTTGCAGCTGATTAGTGTGGATGTCTAATAATGAACAAAAAATATTATTCTTTGCAAAGAGACACCCCCTCCCTCTGTCTGAATCCAGCCCCATCATGCCCACACGTGTCCCTCCATGATCTTCCCCCTTGCACTTGCCTTTGTGGAATGTCAGTAAATGAGCACTTGCCCTTTGCTCGTATTAATGCTTTTGCATGTAATATCTCCTCCCACATCTACTTGTCTTTTTCCATGATTATGGGTGGGTTAAGCAGGTTTGAAGTTGTGCTAGGGTCCAGTGGGTGTCACAGCTGACCCTGTGGAAGCCAGATGTGCTTTGGAAACCAGGAGTAACCCCAACACCTCCTGCAGTCTCTTCCCCACTTGAAGGTGGTATGAAACCTGACATATCTAACAAAAAACCCCAATCTGGTATCAGCCATCTTTACCAGTGCTGAGGGCAGGAGGAGAGGGAGGTGCAGATCCTGCTGGTCCAAGCTTAGGACAGCTGATCTTCTGTTTTCCTCACCAGATCTTGCAGCAGCCTCCCTGGAGGAGCTGCTATTACTTGAGTGTGCTGATGGGGACTGAGGGGGTTTGTATCCAGCATGTGGGTAGAAAGTGGACTCTGGCAAAATCTGGGCTCTTGCCAGAAGCAGCAGGAGTCCAGTGTTCACTAAGGATTCAGCATGTCCCTCATCACTCCAGCACTGTCCAAACTTCCCTGTGGATGGCAGCTCCACAGGCCTAATGGTTAAGGTTTAGCCTTCAGTTTGCACTGTAACCATCAGATCTTTTTCAGCCCTTGTCCATGAATATCTTCTCCTCCACATGTGGCAGAGGACTTGCAAAGCCTTGTGCTGACAATGAGCAAGAGGACAGGCTTTGCTCTGAGGGTTGCTCAGCTGCTTTCTCTAATGGCTGATGAGCTGCCAAGAAAACAGCAACACATTTATTATTGAACAACCTGGTCTAGTGAAGGTGACCCTGCCCATCGCAACAGGATTGAAAGTAGATGATCTTTAAGGTCCCTTCCAACCCAAACCACTTACTGATTCTATGATCATTTCTTCGTTTAGTTCACCCTCAATTTTTCTGTCTTCTTGCCGGGTGGAAAAGCTGCCCCATTCATTGCCCAAGAGCAGCAAGGTCTCACTCAAGATGCTGTAGATGACAGAGCAGATGTTTGAGTTGCTAGTGACCCATGGCTGACCTGGGGGTATTTGCTCTTTTGGCAGCGTGTCCTAGGATTGGGGCCAGGAGCAGATTTTCTACCTCCAGCCTCTCCACCTGGCAACAGCAGCTGGGACATTTGCCTCAGATAATGCTGAGCCTTTGGGAGAGAAAGGAGGGACATTTCCCACCCGTCCACAGGCACGTATGCCTGACAGTGACCCCTGCAGGTCCTCAGCCAGTGGGAGGGCAAGGCCAGCAAGATCCACATTGTGTGGGAAGAGTTGTACCTCGGTCCCTGGGGACACACTGTGTCCCCATCCTGACAGCAAGGGTCCAGAGTAGTTTGAAAGGGTTTTGACACTCCAGAGATTGCAGCAGAGCTTGGTGACAGAGGTTGTGATGGAGAATGGCAGTTGTGCCATGCACAGGAAGAAGAACACATAATCAGGCTGGGAACCCAGGGAGGAGGAGGGTGCAACCCACCATCATTAGGTCACCCTTGGCTGACCCTTTTGGACCTCAGACATCACCCTGTTGTGCATCTGTTTGCCTTTGGCAGAAGTGCAGAAATGAAAGTGTCCCTGTTGCTTGTCCCTACAGGGTCTTCTTTCATCTCTCCTGTCTCTCTCTGCAAACCATTCAGTACTCAGTGGACCACCTAAAATGGTTCTGTGATTCTATAATTAGCTCTGTCTTAGGCTGGGAGGCAGAAGTTGAGGTGGTGAGCACTGCTGCTCCTCTGGGCTTGGAAGACACTTGGGTGTGCAGCCATGGCCCCAGTTTGAGGTGTGTTGGGGCAAGTAACACTGCTGGAAGAAGAGAAGCCTTTGGGAAGGTCTTTTCCATGGCCAAGATTGGTGTCAGAGCCACACCTGGCCCAGATTTCTTCTGTGACCCCAGAGAAGTTGCTCAAGGAGTGATTTTGGAAAAGTGGGGTAATGGAGGATTCTTCATCCTCAGAAAGTGAGTCCTGGCCAAAAAAAAGCTGTTTTGCATTGTCATGTCCTCTCCCCTCTTCACCCCAGTTTCTGAAGGCCTTGTGCATGATGTATTCCAGGAGCTGGTGATGCAACACTTCCTAAATACTGGGTTTTGATTGATTTGAAGTGGGTTTGTTTTGTTTTGTTGTTTTAAGGGAAACGGATGGTTGTGCACAACAGGGATACACGTGTTCCCATGAAACCAGCTCTCCTCTTCCCAGCAACAATTTAAAGCAAACTTTGTCACTATTTTCCCTGTCTTTTTCCCCTCTCCAGCTGTGGATCAGCATTTCAGGATGAACCCAGCATTACTCTATAACCTGAGCAGTGCAGTTACTCTGCAACACGATGCATTTTGCTTTAAACTCTCTTGGTCCCCTGTGTCTTTTCCATTTGTTGGTGAGGTTAAACTCAGGTGTACTCAGGTGGTAACTCAGGGACCCCCCAGTCACACTGTGGCTCTTTCAGCTTCCAAAGTGACTCCAGGCACTGTTAGGGAACAGCAAGTGCCACTCTGCTGCCACCAACCCTGTGCCAGCATCTGGGAGAGGTTGGCATCGTGGTCCCTGTCCCCAGGGAGAGGAGATTTCCTGCCCTAAACCATACATGATGCCTTAAAAGCCCTTGTGGCCACATAAGCCGGAGGAGAGGATGGGAAGCTTATGGAGAGAGAAGAAAGTGATCCCTGGAACGAATCCCAGAGGTACTAACAATGGGAAATGCGGGTGAGTGAACCAAATCTCTAGCCAGAAAGCCAAATACAGGCAAGGACCTAAGCCAGGTGACCTGAAACAAGGTTTGCACAGGGCCAGCACTGCTCTTTCCATCATTTTCCAGAGGACTAAAAATCTGACCCTCTCCCCTTGCTCCTCCCCTTCCCCAGGCTCCTGTGCCACAGGCATTTTTTAGTCCATTTCCGAAGAAAATGAATTATATGCCCAACTGTTTGTCTGTCTGCCCATCCGTGCTCCTCCAGCAGTAGTAACATCCCATTACTGATTTCAGCCAGGCTGCACCAAGAGCTGGAGAGATAAAAAAGTCTGTAGAAATACTGGGGCAGAGACCGCTGGAAGGAGCGAGGGACAGATGTCCCATGGTGAGCTGAACCTCATATGAGACACCAGAGAAACCCTTCCCCTGCACAGGTCTCTATTGCGGGGGCTCAGGGCTGTTATCAACCGAAATCGTGGACTTGTTTTGCCATCTACTGGTGGGAGCCCGGCAGAGGAGCTGGAGCAGGGGCAGAGGACAGCCAGGAGAAGGAGGCTGTGGGGTTGAGCCCCACACCGAGTCCCTGTGCTGCTGCTGGCACCCCCGTGGGGGGACGAGCTCCATCAGGAGAGAACCAAGCACAGCCTTGTGAGCTAATTTCTTCTAAGAATCACAGAACATCAGGTCCAACCTTCCTTGGCCAAAGACGAGATGACCCAGCCCTCTCTCCAGCTGAATCTTTGAAGTGTCCTAAGTTGGGGAACCCACTGCTCCCCTGGAAGGATTATTCCACTGGCTGATCTTTCTCATTGTGAACAATTTTCCTTTTGTGTCCTCTCAGAATCTCCCCAGGAGTAACTTGTACCCATCACCCATCTTTTTCCCTTGCAAAAAGGAAGTCTCCATCTCCATCACTCTTTACAGAATAACAGAATTGTTCAGACTGGAAAAGACTTTGAAGATCAGTGAGTCCCACTATTAACCTAACCCTGCTGAGCCCAGTGGCAAACCATGTCCCTCAGCACCACAGCTACGTGTGTCTCTTAAACACCTCAAGTGATGGTGATTCAACCACCTCCCTGGACATCCTGTTCCAGTGCTTGAAGTACTTTAACTCCTGGAACATGGTGAATTCTTGCTTTCCAGAAGGCTTTCCCTGCTCCTCTGGTCTACCAATATCTTCTGAAACGTGTTCATCCTTGTGATAGCATTTCCCCTCTCCTAAACTTGGTGTCCCCAGGTGTGATTCAGGGATGCTTCCTTCTCCAGCTTGTCCCTGCTCCAGCTCACTTGGTTTCACCTTCCTCAACACAAATGTTCCAAGGATGAGCTGTGGTGGCCAAGGTGAGCAGGTGGCCTGGCCCTCAGTGGTCATGGTGTGGATTTTGATGTGGTCAGGGGGCTGGGAGAGACCTCTGGCTGACAAGGCTTAGAAAAGCAAGAAGGGCTGTCCCATGTACAAACCTTGATCATAGAATCACAGAATTGTTTTGGTTGGAAAGGACCTTTAAGATCATCAAATCCCACCATTACCCCAGGACTGCCAAGCCCACCACTAAACCATGTCCCTCAGCACCACAGCTACAGGGTTTTGAAATCCCTCCAGGGATGGGGACTCCACCACTGCCCTGGGCAGCCTGGGCCAGGGTCTGACAATAATTTTGATGAATAAATTTCTCATAATATCCAATCTAGACCTTCCCTGGCACAACTTGAGGCCATTTTCTCTTGTCTTTTAACTTGTTCCTTGGGACAAGAGACAAAGCCCCCCATCTCCAACCTTCTTTCAGGGAACTGTAGAGAGTGAGAAGGTCTCCCCTCAGCCTCCTTTTCTCCAGGCTGAGCAACCCCAGTTCCTTCAGCCTCTCCTTGTAAAACTTGTGCTCCAGACCCTTCCCCAGATTTGTTGCCCTTCTGTGGACACGCTCCAGCTTCTCAATGTTCTTCTTCTAGTGAGAGGCCCAAAACTCACCCCAGGATTCAAGGAGTGGCCTCTCCAGTCCTGCATACAGGGGCACAGTAACTTCCCTGGTGCACTGGAAAGGGACGGACACTGAGGAACCTCAGCACAGGGCTGGAGGAAAGCTGTGTATCCTGTGTGCAAGTGCTGCATACAGGGGCACAGTAACTTCCCTGCTGCACTGGGAAGAGACGGACACAAAGGAACCTCAGCCTAGGGCTGGAGGAAAGCTGTGTATCCTGTGTGCCTGTGGCCAGTGGCCACACCTGGCAGGGTGCTGGGAGGTGCTTTGGTTTGGTTCAGCATCATTCATATTGTTTCCTGGAAGAAGGTTTCCTGAAGCACTTTGCACCTAGTTATTCCATCCAAGGTTTCCCTGGGTGAACCACCACCAGAATTAGGTCTTGAGGGACATCTGAGCCACTTGATTCATGCCTGTGGCTCAGACCTGATGGGTGATAAGCAACCCCAGTGCCTTTTCCACCGGCTTTTGGGAGGATGTTTAGGCTCGTAAAAGGTGTCAGGAGAGGGAGCCAGAGCCTCAGCTGAGCTTCCAGAGCTGCCGGGAGTGGCTGGGCAGCAGAAGGGGCATCCCAGGCTGCACAAACACCACTGCTTTGGAGCTGGTCCCACTGGCATTTGAGGATGCTCAGAGCAAGTCGGGGTCCTCCAGGGCTCTCATTTTTTAAGACACATGCTGGAATAGTCAGCACAAGGGCCAGGGCCCTGTGGGACAGCAGGTTTAAGCCCCGTTGGAATTTTGTCCTAATTTTTAATTGCATTGAATGCTGTGAGTGCCATAGTTTTTTTTGGGTGGGATTTCTTCTTGCCCCTTCTTCTCTGGAATAAGAACCAGAACTCAGCCACCCCCTCAGTACTTTCTGTGTCTTCCAACACATGGGTGCACAGGTGCATGTGTCAGCACATGGTGGTGTGTCCATGGGACCAGGCTGTGTGTCCACTGGCCGACATGTGTGGTCGTGGGGTCTGCACTAACCAGGGTGTGTTTGAGGGCTCCTCCAGGTGTGCACGTGTGGTGCCTGCATGAGCCAGGCCAGAGACACTTGGGCTGTGTTTTCAGGGTGTGCTGACATCAAAATTGCTTGGATTCATCCACTTTAGTAAATGAAATTGCTTTTGTTTTGCTGAAGCTGTGAAGGGGTGAACATGTGTCCTTCCAGAAGTTCAGCTGGTAAGAAATGCATCCAAGGATGGGCTGAACCCCCAATTTAACAAGAGATGTCTCCTGTGTTGTTGTGTTAACATCAGCTTCAGGCTGACGTAAAACCTTCCAGTTTTCCTTCCCCCTGCTCCCTCTAACCATAAAAGACGTTCAGAGAAGTGTAAAGCCTCATCCCAGCATCTCCAGGATGGTCAGAGTGGAGCATTTCTACAGCACCAGAAAAGGCACAGTGCTGTATGGAGACCTTAACTACAACCCCCCACAATAAAATCCTGCTCCAGAAAGCTCAAAACTTTTCTCAGGGTAGAGAAATGCACCGAACTAAGTGTAGGAAGAGGTGACAAATGAGCCTGGTGTCCTTGGGAGGGAGAGCTTGGCAGCAAGCTGGAGCTTGGTGGCTTAGAAGCCTGGAGAGGAGCAGGACACTACCATCTCCATTTGCTGCCAAAGCAGGAGAAAGGATGGGGAGCCTGTATTTGGTGTCTACCCTTTGAAATGCATTGGTGATGGTGCTGCACCCCACACGTTCACCCATGGCTTGACCACTGTGACCCTGGGGGCAGAGAAGAGTTGGGTGCTTCAGCCGCTGAGCAAGCACTGTCCTGCATCTTCTCTCCAGCTCAGTTTCAAAGCTTCTTGAATTATTAATGGCTCTGATGTACCACTCTATAATTAGCTCTCCAGACCTTTTCCCTGTGGGCTGAAGCTGGGAACAGGTTTTCTTTCTTTTTCAGTGGTTTTGCTCTGACTTGAGGGGACTGGGGAGGGAAGAGGGGAGCAAGGGATGGCTGAAGAGCTTGGTTAACATCAAGGCAGGACCAGCATGGATCTGAATGCATGGGGTGGTTCAAGAGAGTGGCCACCCTCTTTATAGTCCATCAGAGAAGTGTGGAGACAGCCCAGGCTGTCGAAGAGGTCCCCAACTCAGCCCTGTCAGGAGCCATGAGGAAGGAATGGGTCTTCTTCATGTCACCCTTTCGGGCCTCTGCAGCTGCAGTGCTGGTGGGTCTACAGATCAGAGGGAGAAAAACATTGATCCCTGGCTGCTGAAAGCAAGACTGCACCCCATGCAGAAAAAGGGCTGTGTTTGGATGTGTGTGGATACAGAAAATGGTGGGTTAGAGGCACAGAGAGGTGGCAGGAGGCCTCTCCCAGCAGCAAGGAGCAGGTCAGCTCAGAGTGGGCTGCTCTTCAAGAGCTGTTCATAATCTAAAATTATTTCAGTAATTTCCAGGAAGTTTGGCTGCATTAAATGCTCATTCCTCAAAACTCTTAAGTCTCAATCTAAACAGGAGTACAAATTCTCCAAGGTTTTGAGGGCAGGGGCAGTAGCCCTCAAGTTGAACTGTCTTGCTTTCTGAAAAACAGACACTTCAAGCTGCAGCTGATGGAGATACTTGTAAACTGTCTAGGCTCCCACAGCCCTAACTTAGGGTCTCTATGGTCATGTTGGAGACATTTTGTTTAGAAAGAGTCAGAGCAGGAGGCAGGACAGTCCCACTCGTCTCTGTTGTTTTGCTCCTCTTTCCTCCCTTTTGAGGTATGGAGGAACTCCCTCATGCAAGTGCCACTGACCCACTGCTGGTGCCATCAGCTGGATGGGCAGGAGATGCCAGTCTCTGCATGAAGGGCAAGGGGATCCCCATCAGGGGATGAAAAGCAGAAGTAGGGGTAAAATAATTAGAATAATATAATGGTGTGGCTTGGAAGGGACCTTAAAGATCATATTGGTCCAATCTCCTGCCATGGGACTACACCTTTCACTAACTACATCAGGTTGCTCCAAGCCCAATCCAACCTGGTCTTGAATTCTCCCAGGGATGGGGCAGCCACAGCTTCTCTGGACAGCCTGGGCCAGGGTCTCATCATCCTCACAGAGAAGAATTTCTTCCTCATATCTGATCAAAATCTCCCCACTTTCATCTTAAAATTGTTCCCCCTTGTCCTCTCCATTTCATCATGTCACCTCTAACTCATCCTGGCAAGTATTTCTCTGGGCTACTTTAAAAAAATGAATGGAGATGAAGGAATTTCACTTACTGAATGAGCCCTCTAGTGACAAACTCCCAGTCTCTAATCCTGCTACCAGGGACTTGCCATTTCAACAGGACTCCCCTCCTGGGCATTTGCAGCAGGTCAAAGGGAGGCATGGCCAGGAACTAGCTCATCAACAAGGAGGAAGGTGAGTTGTCTCCAACTCCAGAAACTCCTGAGCATCCACTTCCTGGGCCACAGGATGGTGACAGGGGCTTGGAGAAAAGCTGGTGCTGGAGCCAGCGTAGGAGCTGGCCTGGAGAGGACCTCTCCTGTCTGCAGCAGCAGATCCTCCACTCCTCTCAGCTTCCCTGGAGACTTCAGCACCAAGACCTGTCTCAATCCCTTAAAACAGCAACAAACTCTCCAGCAGGAAACTACATCTATTTATAGTGGATTTGCATGATTTATGGCAGGGCCTGACCCTTGTCCCTTGTGTCCCTTTCATGGGGCAGGCTGAACAAAGGGCAGGTCTCCTTCCCCCCAGCAAAATCGAGGACTCACTCTGCCCTGGTTCCATCCCCTTGGAGATCCCTCTCTTGGTTTTGGGAGGTCTCTCTGTCCCCACCACACAGCCTGCCTTGCTGCAAGTGCCTGCTTCAACATGTACATTAAACGTATATTTAAGCACCTTCCCTAGAAAACTGTCCCTTTTTTTGAGCACCCTGGCATAATTAAAGAGTTGACTTAGTTTCAGCCCCGTGGGAAGGACAGTGCTGGAGCCAGCACAAAGCTGCAGGCAGGCTCAGAGCCTCCTGCTCTGCACCCACTCACCCCTTGGGCTCTGGGCATAGGTTTGGGCAGGATGAGACCCACTGACCCCAACAGCCCCAGGACATGTGCATGTGGGGGACTAAAATAAATAAAAATGGGCCTTTGGGAGAAAGAAGGATTTTCCAGAAGACCCCACCAGGACTTGGATGGAGATGCAGAATCCTGCTACCAGCCTCTCTGTGTTGTGGGCATCATGCTGGGGTGAAAAGGCAAAGCTGAGGGATGGAGCAGGGTCACTGGGGACTGAGCAGGGACAAAGGGGATTGTTCAGCCTACAGAAGAGAAAACCCGGGGCAGATGGGGCACAAAGGGATGTACATGCTCTAGGTGTGAGACTTGATGTGACCATCAGTGCTGCCAGCACTGATTTATGTGTAGTTCCTCCTCCCACAGGGCTGGGGAATGAACTGAGACTTTTTGAGATCCATCAATCTGCACTTCCTAAGGGCCGAGTGAGCTGCAAACCAACAGCCTGACCTTCCCTTTCACCCAGCCATGTGGAAACCCGGAGTTGAAGGGGTAAGAGAGCAAAGGGAGGGGTTTAAGTTCAGGGCACAGGTCATGGGAGCCTGTTATAAGTAAACAGGACTTGTTTAAAAGATGATGCATGCTGCACTACTGTTATTCCCAGTCTCCCACTCATCACTGCAAGCTAATTACACTTCCTGGAGCCATCAAACCTTCCTTTGCATCTTTTATGCACTGTACAATGACTTGGATATGACCTAGAAGCTTGTGGCTGGGGGTTGCCCCTTCTCTTTAGGTTTCTTTTGGCTTTTCTGCTGTAATTGCACATGGAATTACACAGTAATGAACTGTGTCCTGGCCTCAGAGGAACTCTGGGTCCCTGCCATGTTTCCTTGAAGGAACATGGAGATAAATATGAGGTGAAGTCCTATATAAATCTCATAAAAGGTTTTGTGCAAATGGAAGTAGGTTTCATTAGCTGCATTTGTGCCAGTAAACAGGATCCCTACATACTGGGAGATGGACCCACTCAACGGAACTTGGCATCTCTGCTGGGCTGTCAGTCTTGCTCACACAGTTTTAGCCCATTGCTTACAAAATAAAGGATTTCCACCTCAAATCTGGAAGGGAAGGGGTTAGTGGTAGGATGGTAGAGTGACTGGGAACAATAACTTCTTCCCCACTGCTTGGCTGTATGGTCTCTGAGAGCCAGAGGCCTTTCTGCCAAGGGTCTGGGTGCTGGATGAGCTAGGACATCATGTGGGAACAGAATGGTTTGGGTCAGAAGAGAACTCAACCTCTCTGCCATTGACAGGGACTTCTTCAACTAGACCAGGACCTGATCTAGGACATACCTTCTTGTGATGGAGAACATCAGTCCTCACACGTTGCTTTTTTTCCCATTTAACTTGGTCAAAGTTCAGGGTTTCTTGGGACCACTCCTGCAGTGTGGCATCATGGTGGGCAAGGTTTGTCCCTGAGCAGGTATCATCTGATTCATGCCAGCCACTACTTATGTCAGACTGGGATCAGTGGGCTAAAACACCTTCCTGCAATCAGCCCTGTTGGAAGGGAGGCCTTCTTCTGACCTTATCACCAACCCATAACTCCTGGGAGGAACCTTTCAAACACGTCCTTGAAGGCTTCAGGTCCTCAAGGTCAGTTTGACTTTGGGTGGTGGGTGCTGTGAAGTGCCCCTTGGACCCCACTCAGGGTTCAGGACAGCTGCTGTGTTGTGTGTAGGCTTTAGGATGCTGCATGTATCCCTCAGCTTCAGCAATGTCCTACCAAAAGGTCAGTAGGTGCCCAGCAAAGCAGGAAATGGCTACATAAAGAATACCTCCTCTGAAAGGACTAAAAGGTGGTGCCAACTCATTTAACAAAGAAGTCTCAGGCTAGGGCTGGCCCCCCCAGAGCAGGCTGCCTATGTCATGTTGGTGTTCAGCCCACCCTGCTGTTCTCCACCTCCCTGTGAAATGCCTGAGTAGGTCATGCTGCAGACCCCACAGGTAATTTTTCTTTCTCTGTCTTGCCTGCATAATTAATCAGCAGTGCTAATTCTGTCACACCAAAATTGTCTTCAGGCAAAGTGAGCTGGGGTGGGGGGAAGCAATAAATCTGCCATTGCTCTGATCCACAGCATCAATGATGACTTTGCAAACCAACTTGCCTTGTAATAAGTAAGATTCAGGAGCTGGGCACAGGTGGCTTAATTTCCACTTAACCCACCTGTACCTCTTCGAGCTTCCCATGACAAAGACTCTTAAAAGCCCATAGGAAATACCCCACACAAGGAATTTGGATATCTGCATCTGAAAGGGATGCCCAGGGTTGCTCTGTGGGGCTCTGCTGGCTGAAGGGCAGCCCTGACACACATTGCTGGCTTTGCTGCCAGGTCTGACTGGAGGAGAGGCAGCCTGTACTTAACTGAGTGCAGCTTTATTAGTCCCAGGAATCTAGCCATCTGTAGAGAACATTTTGGAGGTATAAAATATAATCCCAACCTCTGTTTAGCTCCAGCTCAAACACTGACTCAGAGCAGAATATCAGTGCATGGACATGAGGTGTGTGGTGGCACAGAGAGGGGTGGTTTCCTTCCTGGGGAGCTACCAGCACCTCATTTGGGAGTTTCTAGAAGCACATGCACTGACCCCACCACTCTCATCTCTTCTCAGGAGAAGGCAGGAGCTGAGGCTAATTCAAACCTCATGTTTGGAGGAGAAATTACCTTTCCACACCCAAACCCCAAGGCCTGTTAATGAGGACAGACCACACAGAGCCCAAAGACCAGGAGTCTAAATTGCATCAGTTCCGAGACCAAAGTGACAGACACGTTTGTTGGGTTGGGACATACAAGACAGGGTGGGTCAGACATGCAAAAGTGAATTTTCAAACACCAGCCCTCATGGGTTAGGTCTTTCTCCCCAGCATCTCTGCTACATTGTCCAGATGCTGATGCCAAGGTATATACTGTAAGAATAAAGCAAATATAAAATATCCTTCCCCATATACTCCCCCAGCCTCAGCTGTGCCTCAAGATATTTCTGTCTGCTCATTTTAACATTAAATTCCACTGTCACAAAATAATCTGGTCTCCCATCAACTTCATGACAACTTTTAGCAGCAATAACATCTGCAGCAAGTTCCACAGTTCTGGTAATCGAATCTGATTTTAAGCACTTTCCAAATTGAATTGAGCCTGGAAAAAAGTAACAGTCAGTCTCTGAGAAATGCAGACACCTTCCTCCAGCTTCTGGGCACAGGCATTGGCTTCTGTCCCTTGAAAATGCTGCTGCCTTTGAAGCAAAGACGGAGACAGCACATCTTTTCATACCTCAGCAGAGAAAGGAGCAGGGACACAAAGAAAACATCTGGATTTTCAATGTTTCTGGGCCAGACAGGTGGAAAACAGGAGTGCCAGCAGAGCCAAGAGGGAAACACAAACACCTTAGGTGAAGTGTTTCATGGTGCTCTGGCCAAATTTGAAATTCTTTACACCCAAGGTTTTAAAATCACTCTTCCTGAGCTCTGAAGATTAATGGCCTCATTCCTTCTTTTCCCAGGTGTAATTTCTCTTATTATGACCTTATTCTAAGAGCTTCAAGTGTTTAATGTCTGGGATATTTTCCAGATAGTTTAAACACCAGATTCAAGGGCTGAGTTGATGGTTTCCTGCTTTAGTATGTGCTGCAGTGGCTGTCACATTGGATGCAGGTGATTTCTGGCTGGTTTTCTCCACAGACTAGATGGAACGATGTCGATTTGCTCCACCTCAGAGTCTGGCTTATCCTTTCCACACGTAACACCTGCTTTGTTTTTTGAAAATTGCTCCAATAGCTGGATCTGTGGGGCCCTCAGGAGGGCCCCATTCCCACCTTTCAAGAGCCCCCTGCAAGGTTCTGCCATGACTTTTCTGGATGAGTGGTTCACATCTACTTCAGGTATTGGTGTCGCTGATGTTTCAAAACTATCTGGAAAAGTTTGTTTAAAAAAACCAAACCAACAACTCCAGATGTAGCCCCCAGGGGTGAAACTTATTCCTGGCCCAATGATTGGTAGTAGTTAGCTCATTAGTACACACCACAACAGCAATTTAAAATCATGGAATAATTCAGGTCGGAAGGGACTTCTGGACCTCATCTCATCCTAAGTGAGGATGCAGGTCCAGAAGCAAGTTCAGTGCAGGTCTAATAACGAAAAAAAAAAGGCTTCTTTAAATATATTGACAAGAGGACTAGAGAGAATCTTCATAATTTATTGATGCAGGGGGAAACACAGTGACCAAGGATGAGGAAAAGACTGAGGTACTTAATGACTCCTTCACCTCAGTCTGTAACAGTAGGACTAGTTGTGCCCTGGGTACTCAGGCCCTGAGCTGGAAGACAGGGATGGGGAACAGAATAAGACTTCCATAATCCAAGAGGAGATGATCACTAACCTGCTACAACACTTAGATACACACAAATCTATGGGGCTGGATGGGATCCACCCTGGAGTGCTGAGGGAGTTGGCAGTTGTGCTCACCAAGCCACTCTTCATGATTTATCAGCAGTCCTGACTAACCAGGGAGGTCCAAGTGGACTGGGTGTAGGCAAATGTCATGGCCATCTACAAGAAGGGTCAGAAGGACGATCTGAGGAACTACAGACCTGTCAGTCTGACACTGGTGTCAAGGAAGGTTACAGAACAGATAATCTCAAGTGCCATTAAGCACCATTTACAGGACAACCAGGTGATCAGGCCAAGTTAGTATGGGTTCATGAAAGGAAGGCCCTGCTTGCCAAACCTGATCTCCTTCTATGACAAGGTCACCCACCTATTGGATGAGGGAAAGGTTGTGGATGTTGTCTACCTGGACCTCAGTAAAGCCTTTGACACTGTTCCCCACAACATCCTCATGAAACACCTGGGTGCCCAAGGCTTGGACAGGCATGCACTCTGCCAGGGTAAACACTGGCTGGATGGCTGGTCCCAGAGAGTGGTGGTGAATGGAATTCAATCCAGCTGGCAGCTGGTCACAAGTGGTGTCTCCCATGGCTCAGTTTTGGGGCCAGTCTTGTTCAATATCTTTGTCAGTGGCCTGGATGAGAGAACCGAGTGAATGCTCAGTAAGTTTGCAGGTCACACCAAATCAGGTGGGAGTGTTGATCCTGCTTGAGGGTCGGAAGGAACCTGGACAGGCTGGTTTGATGGCACCTGGGCATCTGTATGAGGTTCAACAAGAACAAGTGTTCAGTCCTGCGCTTGGGCCACAAGAACCCCAGGCAATGCTCCAGGCTTGGGGAAGATGGGCTGGAAAGCTGCCCACCAGAAAGGGACCTGGGGGTGTTGATCAACAGCCAGATGGACACGAGCCAGTGTGTGCCCAGGTGGCCAAGAATCTATCAGGTGGCATCCTGGCTTGTGTCAGCACTGGTGTGGCCAGCAGGACCAGGGCAGGGATTGTCGCCCTGTGCTGGGCACTGGTGAGGCTGCTCCTCAAATCCTGGGGTCAGTTTTGGGCTCCTCATTACAAGAAGGACATTGAGGGGCTGGAGTGTGTTCAGAGAAAGACAGTGGAGCTGTGGGATGGTCTGGAGCACAGGTCCTATGAAGAGTGTCTGAGGGAAATGGGGTTGTTTAATCTGGACAAAAAGGAGGCTGAGGGGAGACCTTCTTACTCTCTACAAACTGCCTGAAAGGAGGTTGGAGCCAGGGGGTGGTTGGTCTCTTCTCCCAAGGGACTAGCAGAAGGATGAGAAGAAATGGCTCCGTGTTATGCCAGAGGAGGTTTAGGTTGGATGTCAGGAAAAACTTCTTTACAGGAAGGGTTATTAAGGGGAATCACAGGGAAGTGGTTAAATCACCATCCTGGAATATGTTTAAAAATCATATAGATGTGGTGCTCAGGGCAATGGTTTAGCAGTGGGCTGGTAGAGCTGGGTTAGTAGAGTTAGGTTAAAGGTTGGACCAGATGATCTTACAGATCTTTTCCAATCTGAAGGATTCTATGATTCTAGGATCTCACGTTGGACTCAGCCCCCAGAGAGCTCATATTCTGCATCAGAAGGGAAATATCCCCTCGTGCTCAGCCAGCCAGAATCCCTGGGGCTACACAGTCTGGCACAGAGCTCCCTTCCAACAGGAGCCACTTCCAAGGGCTACAGGAGAGGAAGGGGGATGTGCTGCCTGTGTTGGAGGGAAGCCCCTGACCTCCAGCCAAAGGACACTTTCTGCTTGGCCGATCTGTTCCCTCTTCTCCTCATTAATGCCACTTCCGTGCTCGGCAGTTGTGATTGGAATAATTTGGACTGATTAGTGTTTACATAGCAACATTTGGAGGAAATGAAACACACCACAGCCAACAGCCAACTCAGAGCTCTGAAATGCTGGTTTGTTGGGTCTCCTAAAGAAAGGGGCTTACACGACCACGCAGGTCTGTGCCTCCTCCTTGTCTCCAAGGTTAATCACCTTGAAATGTGTGACAAGTCACAGCCACGTCTAATCTACAGGTGCAGGTCCCAAAGATATTTGGTTCTTGCAGATTTTTAGTAATGCTGGTTGCTGGCTGGAGGACAGGAGAGGCAACACTGTGTGAAATGAAGAGAGGCCAGGGGTGGCAGTGCCTCAGGCTGGTTTATATCCACTAGAGCAGAGGCACAGTGGGCAAGCAGTGCCTCCAGCCCCTGGTTCAGCACCTGCATGGCTCCAAATGAGGCCAAAGCATGGTGCACCCACTGCCAAGCATGAACAGGAAAAAGACTAGAGGAAAGAAAGGAGGGGAAGTATTGCACCTGGGAGATAAGGGGATTCAGGAAAGAGAAATTAGGGCTTTGGGATTATCTGGGAATCTTGTGCAGGTGGATGAAAGAAGCCTAGGGGCAGCAGGACACCAACCTGAATGATGTAAATATTCATCCATTGTATGGAGCTTCTTTGCCTTTTTTCCTGATCAAAGATCATTTTTCAAAGGTTGCTGGGGCTGCAGGAACCTTTTTTTAAGTGAATTTTTTTTTCTTTCTTCATCTCTGCAGGGAGGCCTTATCTGATCTTTTCTGGGAATGGATGTCCTGCCACCTTCTCCAAAGGTGCTGATGGAAATTGAATTCCTTGAAAGTGTTACATACAAAGTCAGGAAGGTTTCTCCTCCCTAGTCTGCTTCTGGAACTAGTCATGTCTGCTTTTTACTCACCTCCTTGGAGCTCAGCAGTATGCCTGAGCTAGCTCAAATGACCCCAGGAGTATTCTGGTACCTCCAAATTCTCCTGAGGAACAGTTTCAAGGGGGATATCTGAATGCAGGAAGAAATCTGTGCTCAGCTCTGGGGCCCTCAACATAAGAAAGACACTGAAATGTTGGAGCATGTCCAGAGGAGAGTCACTAAGATGGTGAGAGGCCAGGAGCACCTCTGCTACAGAGACAGGTTGAGGGAACTGATGTTGTTCAGCCTGGAGAAGAGAAGGCTCTGGGGAGACCTTAGAGCACCTTGCAGTACCTAAAAGGGCTACAGGAAAGCTGGGGAGGGACTTATTGCAAGGTCATGGAATGATGGGATGAGGGGGGGATGGTTTTAAATTAAAAGAGAAGAGACTGAGATGAGATCATAGGAAGAAATTCTTTGCTGTGAGGGTAGTGAGACACTGGCCCAGGTTGCCCAGAGCAGCTGTGGCTACCCCATCCCTGGCAGTGTTGAAGGGCAGGTTGGATGGGGCTTGGAGCAACCTGGTCTGGTGGGAGGTGTTCCTTCCCATGCAGGGGGGGCTGGAACTAGGTGATCTTCAATGCCCCTTCCAGCCCAAACCAGTCTGTGATTCTGTGATCTGAATGATTCAACTGAGCTTTTGAGCTCTCCCAGTTAGCAGTGGAGCTTTGAGTGCAGCAACACTTGTGAGACACAGGATTCCCCAGCACAGAGGAAAGGGGATGGGCCTAGTATGAAGCTTCAGGGATCCTTTCATGCCTTGCTTCCTGTGGTGTTTGCCCCATACATCCAAATCTAGCCAGCAACTCCTCCACCTTGTATTCACTCAGCAGGGGCATTTCCCACCACCCACCCTCTCCTGTAAGCCCCAAGCAACCAGAAAAACAAGGAGAGGATTGAACAGAAACCGAAACCATCAAATCCCAAAACCCTCCTCTAAAGCTGATCTTTGATGTGAGGGATGGAGCAGCTCCCAAGCCCCCTTAGAATCACAGAACCATTCAGGTTGGAAGAGATCTCAAGATTATTGAGTCCAACCATAATCCAGCTACCACAACCACTAAACTATATCCTGAAGTGCCACATCTAAAGGCTTCTTGAACACTTCCAGGGATGGTGACTCCCCCACTGCCCTGGGCAGCCCATTCCAATGCCTCAGCACCCCTTCAGTAAGGAAATGTTCCCTTGCTTAAACCTCCTCTGCCACAACATAAGCCTAGTTCTTCTTGTCCTCTTGCTATTTACTTGGGAGAAGAAACCAACACCAGCCTCTCTACAGCCTCCCTTCAGCAATAACATCTTCCCTGAGCCTTCTCTTCTTTTGACTAAACAACCCCAGTTCCCTCAGCCTCTCCTGGTATGACATGCCCTCCAAATCCCAAACCTCCAAACCCTTGATGCCTGCCGGGATTTTGAGCCAAGTATTGACATTATTCAGGGGATGCTCTCATCTCCAGCAGTGAGCTGAGGGTAAAACCCTTGGAGAGCTAACACAACCTTCCTGTAGTTTCTTATTTATTTGACATTTTGTGCGTGGGCGTCTTTGTTTGTATGTACAGAGATTTCTAAGTTAATACAGTCTTGGATTTCCTTTTTGCTTTTGTTTCTGTGTTTGCTTTTCTTTTTTTTTTTTTTCTTTTTTTCTTTTTTTTTTACCTTTTTTTTGGTTGTTTGGGGTTTTTCTGTTGTGTTCTTTGTTTGTTGTGTTTTGTTTCTTTGGGCTTTTTTTTGCCGCTTGTTTTGTTTGTTCTTGTTTGTTGGGGTTTTTTGGTTGGTTTGCTTGGTTTTTTTGGTTGGTTTGGTGGGTTTTTTCCTCCCCTGAAAAGGCTGAAATGCCCTCTTCTCATTTAGGTGGGTCTGTGTGGGCAGTGACCACACACACCCCAGGGGCTTTCTCAGTGTCTCCAAGGAGGGCAGGGCAGAGCCTGGCTCTGGCTATATGTCCATGTGCTCTCTAGCTGTTGGAAGAACCAACATTTCTGCCTTTTTTCCTTTCCTGCCAGCACACAGTCCTGCTGAGGAAATGAGAATTCACCCCCTCCTGGCAGCAAGAATTAATAACCAGCTTCTGAGACAAATGGCACCAGCACCTCCGTGCTCGCGGCTCAGCAAACACTGACGCTCGGCTCTCAGGTGTGCCCAGCTCTGCTCTGCACGTGACACAGATGGAGATACAGAGCTGCTCCTGGAGGAAAACTCTCTCTCTCCAACACTCCAGTTTCATCTGTTTTCCTAGATCACTACCCTTGCAGGATTTCTGGGCACTGGGGTGTATGTCTCTGCCCTTCCTCCCTCATCTGCTGCCCCGCTTCTCAGCTGGACTGTGGGCTCCCTTGGGATGTGGCTGGAAGGGACCTCAAAGATCATTATTTTCAAGTCCCCAGATGTGGGCAAGGACACCTTTCAGTAGACCAGATTGTTCCAAGCCCCATCCAACCTGGCCTTTGCACAGCCAGTTGCACAGGGAGGGCACCAGTCCCAAGGGAGACTGGGAGGATCCCAGTGATACAATCAGAAGCTGACACAAAAATTATCTCCACGGGTCACAGAAGGGTCCCTTCTGTGGATGCTGGCCAAAGAGATGCTCTTTAGAGACAGTTCATGAACCCAGCATCTCTCTGTCGGTCAGTCTTCAAGTGCTTCCCCAGCATCCTCACCCCTGGATTTAGGGACATGGGGAAGAACATCCCATCCATTTACAGCCCTGCTGTCAGTGAGTGTTTCTCCCTCTTTTTCCAGCATCTTGATCCATTCTGATGCCCACTTGTCAAGAGCTAATTTGTGTTATCCATTTTAAACTGATTCCCTGATAGCTTTGTCACTTTCTCCTTGTGACTTCATGGAGGGAGGGTCTGCAGTTAGCAAATCCACCACCTTCATGATCACTTGACAAGACTAAGGGCATCTTCGGCCAGAAGACAGGTCCAGGCACTGATTAGTTCACTGGTGTGGCTGTAGTTGTCTCAAGCATGTTCTCTGTTCCATAAAGACACTGATGGAAAAGCACTTGAGAACCATTTGTGGGAAAGTGACATCTCTTAGGTTCACTGCTCTGTCAAATGTGGCAGAGATCAGGAGGTTCCAACACTGTTTGTAGGGAAGAGGGGGTGGACAACAAATACAGGGGTAAACAGCTGGAGTAATTCATTCATCTTATAGGAAAAAAACACCCACTCCAAAACCAACTTGTGCATCAACAATCAGAACTTATACCACGAGAAGGAAGATCAGGGAAAACATGGTAATTTTGTGAGGCGTAATTAATCAGATCCACCAAATAAATCACAGCTCTGCCTCTCAGGAAGCTGGAGAAGCAGAGAAGCAGAAAATGAGGCTGAGCCTCTTTCTCTCTCCCCACACCCAACATGCAAATCCATCCCCAGCAATTTCTGCAGCAGCAGAAGGTCAGTAATTGATTTGGAGACCTGAATTTCTGACTACATCATGATGCAGATGTGCTTCCCAGCCCAGCTAGTGGCCACACAGCTCCCACTGCAGCAACTGAGCTTGGAATATGAGCAGAGAAGAGAAAGGGAAGGAGCACACTCCTTCCTTGACAAACCAGCAACAGGAGATGAAAAAATCCCAACCTTTTCCATGCTGTGTTAACCCAGTTTTGTCTTGAGTTTCAACCCCCTCTCTGTCCCCAGAGCAAAATGCCTGGTTGGAGTTGCCTTGCTGGGGTAAAAGGAGGCTGGAGGAGGGTGAGATTAACTTGGGGTTGTTTTTAGATGTTTTCTTTGGAAAAGATGTTGCATTTTCAACAGCTAGAAAGGCTCTGGTCCTGCCCACATCTTACCCCTCAGCTCAGGCAATTTTTTTGTGAAGGATTGAGAGTGTGATGAACCTCATCCCAGAGCTGAAACCATCATAGTGCAGTGGGGAACCCCTGCTCCTGGCCATGGAGGCAGAGCACTGGTCCCAGCATAAGCAGAGACATCTTTCAGCCTGGTCTTGAGCGTAATGGACTCCAAATTCAAGACTGAGGGAGGTGATTCTCCCCCTCAGTGCTGTGTCCAGCTCTGGGGTCCCCAACACAAGAAGGACATGGAGCTGTTTGAGTGAGTCCAGAAGAAGGTCTGAGGGCTGGAGCAGCTCTGCTCTGGAGACAGGCTGGGAGAGTTGGGGGTGTTCAGCCTGGAGAAGAGAAGGCTGCAGGGAGACCTTAGAGCACCTTCCAGTACCTGAAGGGTCTCCAGGAAACTTGGGAAGGGACTTTTTATAAGGGCATGGAGTGATAGGACAAGGGATGATGGTTTTAAACTGAAAGAAGGGAGATTTGGACTAGATACTAGCAAGGAAATTTTACAATGAGGGTAATAAAACACTGGCCCAGGCTGCCCAGAGAGGTGGCAGATGACCCATCCCTGGATGCTCTTACGTCTCCCCTTCTGCAGCCTTCTCTTCTCCAGGCTGAAACCTCCTAACTCTCTCAGCCTGTCTCCAGAGCAGAGCTGCTCCAGCCCCGTGATCATCTCTGTGGCCTCTTCTGGACTCGCTCCAACAGCTCCATGTCCTTCTTGTGCTGGGGACCCCAGAGCTGGGCACAGCACTGCAGGGGGGTCTCACCAGAGCAGTGGGGGAGAATCCCCTCCCTGGCTCTGCTGGTCAGGCTGCTTTGGAATCAGCCCAGGACACAGTTGGCTTTCTGATCTGCAAGCACACACTGGCAGCTTAGGTTTGCTGCTTATTATCACTTTGTTTTGAACGTGTCACCTGGATACACACGCAATCGGTGTTACACACACGAGTGGTCCCTGCAGCCCATGGGCATGCCCACTCCACCATGGCACACCCAGACACATGCACTGTGTTCACACTGTGACACACACACACACACACTGAAGCTCAGGAGACACGTCATGGACATGCCAAGGTGAGAAATGCGCTGATGAACTCACACCCTGGGACTTGGAGACAGACGGAACCTGAGGAGAGACATTTTCATGTGGGAAGAAGTCTCAATGTCTGCAGGGCAGGAAAACAGGGGAGCTTTGGAGAGGTGTCTGGGGATTCCCTGCAGCCCGGATAGCCACCCAAAAACCCTGACCTTGTCGTTTACTTGTGTGAATCTCCCCTCCCATCACCCCCACGGCAAGTGTGGCAGGATCTGGATGGCACAGGCATCCCTGTGGGCCAGCGTGGCCGGGCGGGAGTGCAGCCAGGAGCACAGCAGCCACCCTGGAGCTGCCCTCTCTGGCACAGGGGGGTTGCCTCCTCATTTCCCAAAATATCCAGTACCAGCAACCTTGGTCCTTCAGCCTGGCACAGCCACAGGACAGATGGGAGCAGGGTAGCTCAGGTATGAAAGCAGCTCCTCCAGGCCCAAACCCCTCCCTTTCCCCCAGTCCCTCCCCTCCCGCTCCCTCCCCACCCCCAAAGCTTCCAGCCAAGGAAGGGGACGATTAACACAAAAGCCATGGCAACCCGGCCGGCAGCCTTGGAGCCAGCTCCTCGCTCCCTCCCTCCCCTCCTCAGCGCCTTTGTCTGCCGCTGGCACATCCTTCCAGCCCTCACTTCTTGCTCTCCTCCCTTATTTCCGAGGGAGCAGCTTTGCTCTTCTTTCCCTCCCTTCCCAGCCCTGGCTGGGGAAAGAAGATGCAGAAGAGATTTACCTGGAAGATACACCTTTGCTCCTTTTCCTACAGCACCAGGGTTACAGAAGCCACGGGTGATGTGCAAGGATGCTCACTGGGAGCAAGTGCAAGCTGGCATGGGCGAGCAAGAGCTGGTCTGCAGGTGAGCCTGAAAACATGAGCCAGCAAAACTCCAGGGAAACCTCTCTGTAAGAACCCAGGAAAGAGCTTCTGCTCTCGTGATTCCTGGCTTGTTCTGGAGGTGGGTCAATAACTGTATTACTGCCCTCAAGCTGATGATTTCCACCTGCAAACAGCCCAGTGGAAAAAAAATCAGGCTGTGACTGCAAAAACTGTATCACCAGCAAGCCAGGAATTAAAAATCAGGGTATCCCTACAGGAACACACAGAGTCAGCTACGAGGTTAGGGGTGCTCCCCATCAGGGAAGCAGCATCTCAGGCCACAGAGAGGAACACTGAGAGCTCAAGCTCAGCCTGTGGTTTGTGAACAACATGACAAAAACAAACCTGGAGTCCACGACTTGAATGTGAGGCTAGAGATCTGGAAGTGTAGCCTGCAAAGGATAAACCAGGAGCATTGGGGGAATTTGCCACCTTTCCAAGCAAAAACAACCCAGAGGGAATCTAAAAAAAACCCCTTCTGCATCCCATCCTGCTGAGCCCACTCCAGATAGTAAATTCATGTTGCCTCTTTTAAGAGCAGCTCTTGAATCCACCCATCTTATGCATGGCTCAGAGAGCTTCCCCCAGGAAAAAACCTCCTCTGCAATGTATGAAAACCCTCCAGGTATTTGGACATGACGAATTTAATCTTTACATATCAGGAAGATCATCAGCACTGTGCTATTGCCAGAGACTCCTGACTGTCATAGAATCACAGACTGGTTAGGGTTGGAAGGGACCTTAAAGATCATCTAGTTCCGACCCCCTTGCCATGGGCAGAAACACCTCCCATTAGATGAAGTTTCTCCAAGCCCCATCCAGCCTGGCCTGGAACACTTCCAGGGATGGGGCAGCCACAGCTGCTCTGGGCAACTTGGGCTGGCCTCTCACCACCCTCACAGGAAAGAATTTCTTAATACCTCATCTAAATCTCCCTCTTTCAGCTTTAAACCATTCTCTCCTATGACTCTATGTCCTTGTACAACGCCCCTCCCCAGCTTTCCTGTATCCCCTTCAGGCCCTGGCAGGTGCTCTAAGGTCTCCCTGGAGCCTTCTCTTCTCCAGTCTGAACAACCCCAGCTCTCTCAGCCTGGCTTCTTCCCCCCTGACCCCTAAGCAACTGCCTTAGGAGACTGGGATGAGTCTCCGAGGAATCCTGTGCTGGCAAGAGCTGCTAAAGCCTGGCCAGGCAGCCCAGTGTCCCTCTGGCTGGTGCCAGCAGGGAACCTCGGCAGCAGGGGCACCGTCCCCTCTGCACCCCCACATCCACCACCTGCCCTACGGGAAGGCAGGGGAAAGAGGGGACCCATGGCACGGACTTCCCAGCATGGGTTGGGAGCAGGGCACTTCTCAGGTGCTGCAGGAGGTGCTTGCACAGCTGGCAGGGTGCACAGCCCTCAGCTCAGCGTGCGAGTGGTTTTGCTAAAGCTGGTGCCGCTGCTTCTGCTGGAGGAGAAGCTGTTGCTGCAGGCTGGGCTGGCTGGGGCCCAGCGCCAGCACAAAGGGGCTTTGTCCCGGCAGGATGCACAAGGGGATGGGGCAGAGCTGGAAACTGGAGGCCCAGAGATAAAACGGGTCCCCCAGGAGAAGCTAAAAGGGGACCTTTCTTGCTTTGCTTGTTGGCAGAGACAGGAGGGCAGCGCCTGGGAAGGAAGGCAGGTGATCAAACCCCTGCGGCCCTGAGCGGGGAGAGGGGAACAAAGAGGCTCGGGGAAGGGGAGCAGGGGTAAACCCTCTCCCCAGGGCACTGCTAGGCAAGAAAAGCCAGCTGAGGTCGGAGAGGTGGGATGCTGAGCCACGATGGCATCTGTCAGATCTGCTGGCCTTGAACTCACCAGCTGTGAAGCTGAGTGCCAGGCTGGAGGTGGGCTCCTGTGGAATCATACAGTCCTTCTGGTTGGAAAAGACCTTTAAGATCATCGAGTCCAACTGTTTAACCCAGCACTGCCAAGGCCACCACTGAGCCATGTCCCTCAGCAGCACATCTACATGGCTTTGAAATCCCCCCAGGGATGTGCTCTACCACCAGCTAGAGCAAGGGGAAGGGAAAGCAGAGTGATAGCAGGGGGAAATAATGCCCTGTTTACAGACCTAAGCCATTTGCCGGGCTGGGTGGGTGTCTGGCCATGCTGAGGAAGCACAGGCTGGCCTGGTGCTTGGAGAGGGGGCATCTGCAAATCCCACTTGCCACGGGTGTCTGCTGGAGCATTGCAGCTGAACCTTGGGCAAATGGAAGACCTTGGACTCAGGCTTTGTAGTGATTATGATAGTATGTAAAACAGGTCAGGAACTACTCTCTGGTCCCAAGAACCAAGTAGCACATGATGACATCCATACCTGCAGCTCAACACCCTCCCTCTCCAGCAGAGCAGCTGTACCAGACTGGTGCTAGAGACCAGCAGTTCCTAGGGCTGGGCTGGGCAAGCTCTGCTGTGCCAGGGTGCACAGGGCTAGTTGTGAGGCTTGTCACTGGCTGTGGTTTTTTTTACTAGCTAGTTTGCTAATGTTTTCTTTGCTAAGAACACAAGCAGGTGTCAAGGAGCTCTGGGCTCCTGTCCCCTCCTTCCTACCCCTCTCCTATGCATTGATATGCTCTTTTGTGCAGCCATGTGGGGAGCTGGGGTGCTGAACCCATCTAGGTTTCCATGAATGTGGCTAAGCCATGCAGAAAACCTGAGGCATAAAGTCAGTCCTGCCCTGCCATGCTTGGGTCATCATATGGGAGAGAAGGAGATAAGAGTGGAGGGTGGTTAACAAGCAGGTAGGTTGGCATCTGGAAGGGATCCAAGCCACTTCCAGCAACACCAGGACTGGCCCTGTTTCTGACCCAGTTTTCAATAAAAGAAAGGACACAGTTGGCTTTCTGATCTGCAAGCACACACTGGCAGCTTAGGTTTGCTGCTTATTATCACTTTGTTTTGAACGTGTCACCTGGATACACACGCAATCGGTGTTACACACACGAGTGGTCCCTGCAGCCCATGGGCATGCCCACTCCACCATGGCACACCCAGACACATGCACTGTGTTCACACTGTGACACACACACACACACACTGAAGCTCAGGAGACACGTCATGGACATGCCAAGGTGAGAAATGCGCTGATGAACTCACACCCTGGGACTTGGAGACAGACGGAACCTGAGGAGAGACATTTTCATGTGGGAAGAAGTCTCAATGTCTGCAGGGCAGGAAAACAGGGGAGCTTTGGAGAGGTGTCTGGGGATTCCCTGCAGCCCGGATAGCCACCCAAAAACCCTGACCTTGTCGTTTACTTGTGTGAATCTCCCCTCCCATCACCCCCACGGCAAGTGTGGCAGGATCTGGATGGCACAGGCATCCCTGTGGGCCAGCGTGGCCGGGCGGGAGTGCAGCCAGGAGCACAGCAGCCACCCTGGAGCTGCCCTCTCTGGCACAGGGGGGTTGCCTCCTCATTTCCCAAAATATCCAGTACCAGCAACCTTGGTCCTTCAGCCTGGCACAGCCACAGGACAGATGGGAGCAGGGTAGCTCAGGTATGAAAGCAGCTCCTCCAGGCCCAAACCCCTCCCTTTCCCCCAGTCCCTCCCCTCCCGCTCCCTCCCCACCCCCAAAGCTTCCAGCCAAGGAAGGGGACGATTAACACAAAAGCCATGGCAACCCGGCCGGCAGCCTTGGAGCCAGCTCCTCGCTCCCTCCCTCCCCTCCTCAGCGCCTTTGTCTGCCGCTGGCACATCCTTCCAGCCCTCACTTCTTGCTCTCCTCCCTTATTTCCGAGGGAGCAGCTTTGCTCTTCTTTCCCTCCCTTCCCAGCCCTGGCTGGGGAAAGAAGATGCAGAAGAGATTTACCTGGAAGATACACCTTTGCTCCTTTTCCTACAGCACCAGGGTTACAGAAGCCACGGGTGATGTGCAAGGATGCTCACTGGGAGCAAGTGCAAGCTGGCATGGGCGAGCAAGAGCTGGTCTGCAGGTGAGCCTGAAAACATGAGCCAACAAAACTCCAGGGAAACCTCTCTGTAAGAACCCAGGAAAGAGCTTCTGCTCTCGTGATTCCTGGCTTGTTCTGGAGGTGGGTCAATAACTGTATTACTGCCCTCAAGCTGATGATTTCCACCTGCAAACAGCCCAGTGGAAAAAAAATCAGGCTGTGACTGCAAAAACTGTATCACCAGCAAGCCAGGAATTAAAAATCAGGGTATCCCTACAGGAACACACAGAGTCAGCTACGAGGTTAGGGGTGCTCCCCATCAGGGAAGCAGCATCTCAGGCCACAGAGAGGAACACTGAGAGCTCAAGCTCAGCCTGTGGTTTGTGAACAACATGACAAAAACAAACCTGGAGTCCACGACTTGAATGTGAGGCTAGAGATCTGGAAGTGTAGCCTGCAAAGGATAAACCAGGAGCATTGGGGGAATTTGCCACCTTTCCAAGCAAAAACAACCCAGAGGGAATCTAAAAAAAACCCCTTCTGCATCCCATCCTGCTGAGCCCACTCCAGATAGTAAATTCATGTTGCCTCTTTTAAGAGCAGCTCTTGAATCCACCCATCTTATGCATGGCTCAGAGAGCTTCCCCCAGGAAAAAACCTCCTCTGCAATGTATGAAAACCCTCCAGGTATTTGGACATGACGAATTTAATCTTTACATATCAGGAAGATCATCAGCACTGTGCTATTGCCAGAGACTCCTGACTGTCATAGAATCACAGACTGGTTAGGGTTGGAAGGGACCTTAAAGATCATCTAGTTCCGACCCCCTTGCCATGGGCAGAAACACCTCCCATTAGATGAAGTTTCTCCAAGCCCCATCCAGCCTGGCCTGGAACACTTCCAGGGATGGGGCAGCCACAGCTGCTCTGGGCAACTTGGGCTGGCCTCTCACCACCCTCACAGGAAAGAATTTCTTAATACCTCATCTAAATCTCCCTCTTTCAGCTTTAAACCATTCTCTCCTATGACTCTATGTCCTTGTACAACGCCCCTCCCCAGCTTTCCTGTATCCCCTTCAGGCCCTGGCAGGTGCTCTAAGGTCTCCCTGGAGCCTTCTCTTCTCCAGTCTGAACAACCCCAGCTCTCTCAGCCTGGCTTCTTCCCCCCTGACCCCTAAGCAACTGCCTTAGGAGACTGGGATGAGTCTCCGAGGAATCCTGTGCTGGCAAGAGCTGCTAAAGCCTGGCCAGGCAGCCCAGTGTCCCTCTGGCTGGTGCCAGCAGGGAACCTCGGCAGCAGGGGCACCGTCCCCTCTGCACCCCCACATCCACCACCTGCCCTACGGGAAGGCAGGGGAAAGAGGGGACCCATGGCACGGACTTCCCAGCATGGGTTGGGAGCAGGGCACTTCTCAGGTGCTGCAGGAGGTGCTTGCACAGCTGGCAGGGTGCACAGCCCTCAGCTCAGCGTGCGAGTGGTTTTGCTAAAGCTGGTGCCGCTGCTTCTGCTGGAGGAGAAGCTGTTGCTGCAGGCTGGGCTGGCTGGGGCCCAGCGCCAGCACAAAGGGGCTTTGTCCCGGCAGGATGCACAAGGGGATGGGGCAGAGCTGGAAACTGGAGGCCCAGAGATAAAACGGGTCCCCCAGGAGAAGCTAAAAGGGGACCTTTCTTGCTTTGCTTGTTGGCAGAGACAGGAGGGCAGCGCCTGGGAAGGAAGGCAGGTGATCAAACCCCTGCGGCCCTGAGCGGGGAGAGGGGAACAAAGAGGCTCGGGGAGGGGGGGCAGGGGTAAACCCTCTCCCCAGGGCACTGCTAGGCAAGAAAAGCCAGCTGAGGTCGGAGAGGTGGGATGCTGAGCCACGATGGCATCTGTCAGATCTGCTGGCCTTGAACTCACCAGCTGTGAAGCTGAGTGCCAGGCTGGAGGTGGGCTCCTGTGGAATCATACAGTCCTTCTGGTTGGAAAAGACCTTTAAGATCATCGAGTCCAACTGTTTAACCCAGCACTGCCAAGGCCACCACTGAGCCATGTCCCTCAGCAGCACATCTACATGGCTTTGAAATCCCCCCAGGGATGTGCTCTACCACCAGCTAGAGCAAGGGGAAGGGAAAGCAGAGTGATAGCAGGGGGAAATAATGCCCTGTTTACAGACCTAAGCCATTTGCCGGGCTGGGTGGGTGTCTGGCCATGCTGAGGAAGCACAGGCTGGCCTGGTGCTTGGAGAGGGGGCATCTGCAAATCCCACTTGCCACGGGTGTCTGCTGGAGCATTGCAGCTGAACCTTGGGCAAATGGAAGACCTTGGACTCAGGCTTTGTAGTGATTATGATAGTATGTAAAACAGGTCAGGAACTACTCTCTGGTCCCAAGAACCAAGTAGCACATGATGACATCCATACCTGCAGCTCAACACCCTCCCTCTCCAGCAGAGCAGCTGTACCAGACTGGTGCTAGAGACCAGCAGTTCCTAGGGCTGGGCTGGGCAAGCTCTGCTGTGCCAGGGTGCACAGGGCTAGTTGTGAGGCTTGTCACTGGCTGTGGTTTTTTTTACTAGCTAGTTTGCTAATGTTTTCTTTGCTAAGAACACAAGCAGGTGTCAAGGAGCTCTGGGCTCCTGTCCCCTCCTTCCTACCCCTCTCCTATGCATTGATATGCTCTTTTGTGCAGCCATGTGGGGAGCTGGGGTGCTGAACCCATCTAGGTTTCCATGAATGTGGCTAAGCCATGCAGAAAACCTGAGGCATAAAGTCAGTCCTGCCCTGCCATGCTTGGGTCATCATATGGGAGAGAAGGAGATAAGAGTGGAGGGTGGTTAACAAGCAGGTAGGTTGGCATCTGGAAGGGATCCAAGCCACTTCCAGCAACACCAGGACTGGCCCTGTTTCTGACCCAGTTTTCAATAAAAGAAAATCTTGCACCATCAGGTTCTGTCTGTGTGTGTATCTGTCCTTAACTACTACCCTTGCCTTCCCCTAATTAACTTCCAAGTTCATTAGCTGTCCTTGATCAATGCCTGTCTTCATCCTCATCCATACCCATCAATGTGTTTGATGCTTCAGGTTGGAAAGGACATTCAAGGTCATCTAGTCCAACCCCCCAGCTGTGAACAAGGACATTGTCAACCAGATCAGGTTGCTCAGAGCCCCGTCCAACTTGATCTCAAATGTTCCCAGGGGCAGGGCATCTACCACATCTCTGGGCAACCTGTGCCAGTGTTTCACCACCCTCATTGTAAAAAATGTCTCCCTAATATCTAGTCTAAATCTCCCCTCTTTCAGCTTAAGACCATCTCCCCTTTTCCTATCTCTACAGACCCTGCTAAGAAGTTTGTCCCAATTTTTCTCATAGGCCCCCTCTAAGTATTGAGGGGCTGCTCTAAGGTCTCCCCAGAGCCTTCTCTTCTCCAGGCTGAACAAATCCAACTCTCTAAGCCTGTCTCCAGAGCAGAGGTGCTTCAGCCCTTGAATAATCTTTGTGGCCTTCTCTGGATTTGCTTCAATAGTTCCATGTCCAAATGTGGAGGAGCAGAGGGCAGCTGTGGTCAGGGATGGCTGCTTGGTCTCTCATAGCTGTGAGATGACTGGGTTTGCATCTGGAGAGAATCTTGAGAAGACAAGCTGTGGGTTGAAGACTCTGGATCCTAGGAGAATTTACCTCAGCTTATGTGGGGAACGGGGAGATGGCTATGAAGGGAAAAGGTGTCCAAGACAGCTGGCTGATTTTTTTAAAGAAAACTTATTCAGAGCTTGGGAACAAACCCTGCCTTTGCACATGAAAATCAGGAATTTCAGCACAAAGCCTGCTTGGCTAATTAAGACACTTTTTATTGAACTGAGCTGCTAAAAGGGAGCATACAAGAAATGGAAATAAGGAGAGAAAATGAAAGAAGAGTGCAAATGCATTGCTGGGGTGCTTATGGATAAAAGCAGAAGGGCTAAAGACCAGATGGAGCAAAGACTGGCCAGGGATGTTAAGAGAAACAAAAAGGGGGGTTGCAAGTATATGAACAGCATACTGTTAAAATGTAGGTTGATTGGTGGAGGGGGGAACAGCCTAGTGATGGATTAGTATAGAAAAGGTTGAATGCCTTTTTTGCCCCAGTTTATGTAGGTCAGGCTTCTGCCAAGCTTCTGCACAGAACAACAGCATTTGGGAAGGAGAACAGCCAGCAGTGGGGGAAGGAAAAGGTTAGGGACTATTTAGTAAAATTAAACATATTTACACCCATGAAACTGGGTGAGATTCACCCTAGTGCTCTGACAGAGCTCTCTGATGTGAAACATTATCTGCTGCCTGTGAGCTGCCAAAAACCATGGTGTCTGGCCTCTGTCTACCCACCAGGTGTCTCCAAGAGATATCTTAAGAAAGGGAAAAAGGAGGATACAGAGGGCTATAGAGATCCACCTTGCCCCGGGCCTTGGAAAGATTCATGAAGCATGTCCTCTGGAAATTCATTTCTGGATACATAAGAGCAAGAAGATAGGGACTTGGGACCCCAAGCCACAGATCATGTTCTGTGGGTCTAGTGTACAAGCTGCACTGCACAGACGTGGGACTTTAGGGAGAGAGAAAGAGCTTACAAAAGAATCTGCTGCTCTTCTTCACTGGCAATGACCTTAAATTGGGACGAGGAGGAAGCCTTGCATTTTGAGCATATAAAGAAATTCTGTATTATTAAAGTCCCAACATTAAATCTTTCCCTTCTCTGCCAGAACCCTGAAACAGGGAAGAAACCACAAACAATAGGGTGAATGTCACCTTTCTCTGTGATACATGACAAATCTTGAGGCTTGCATGCACTGAGATGAGTCCCTGTCCTTGCTCATCCCAAAGGAATAGCTGCACAACCATGAAGAAGACAAAGAGACCCCACAGGAAACCTGGGCTTGCTGTGACTGGCTCAAGATGAGCAAGCTCAGCTCTTTGGCTCTCAATTTCTCTGTATATTTTGCATTAAGCTATCAGTGGGGAAGGGAGAGAAATGGACAGAAATTCAGAGTTTCCACTCTCCTGGGGACAGCCCTGATCACTGAACCATCACATGCCTCTTCTGGCTTGGTTACTCTCAAAGAAATCTCACCTCATGGGAGCCTTCCTCCCTCTGGATGAAAAAATGGAAACAAAATGGATAGAAAAATGGTGGAAAACCCAAAGAAGGGCTGTTCCCAGACAGTGTGGCTGCCTATGTATAACCAGCCCCTTGCTCGAAGCTCTCCTAGGGTTACCTAGGTTTGCACGCAGATTGTCTTCTGGGATGCTCCCTGGCTTACACTGACTCCTGGACTATATCTGCTGGTTTTTTGAATCAGTGCTAGCTGGGCTGGACCAACACCATGCCAGGAACCAAGCTGACAACTGATCAGGCAGAGCTAACCCTTGGTAAGCCCCATGCCAAAGCCATCAAAGCTGTGGCTGGACTTGGCAGCATGGGAAGGGGAACAGGGTGGCCTACCAAGCTCTGCTTTCACAGGATGAGCTTAATAGCATTAAGAACTTGATCCCTCTGATTTGGTTAAGAGGCTTTGCAATAGGCTTTCAATTTTAATCCACCTGCAGGACAGACTTGTGTCTCGAAGCCCAGCCCCAGCAGCTTCCAGGGTAGCAAAGGACATGCTGAGCATGCCAAGGTGCTCACATCTGAAGGGCCAGAAGTTTCTCAGCCATATCTCAGACTGAGCAGCCACAGCATGGGGCATTCCAGGTCTTGTTTTCCATCTTGTAATCAGGGGATAATTGTTCTAACTATCTTTCTGGGGTGGTAGGAAGGAGGTCACCTTTGCAGGTCTCTGCAGAGAACTGTCAGCAGTGTTCCTGCTTCCTGTTGAGTTGCCTCCTTAGCTGCCCAGGCTGCAAGCTTAAGTGGTTGAGGGAAACTCCTTCTGCCTCCCTGAGCAATCCCCATCCTAATGGCATTTTTTGGAGCAGCTCTTTCCTGCCCCCATTGTTCCCAGAGAGGAGAGACAATGATCTAAGAATGCAAAGCTCTTGAAACCCCTCCAGAAAGCTGCAATTTATGAGCAGCCTGTTCCAGCTGGCAGAGGGAAGTTGTCAGTGGAACAAAAATATTGTGCAAAAACCCTCCCCCTCCTCTTCCCAGGAGAAGCAGGCAGGGGGGTGGGACACAGAGCCACCAGGGACAGGAGGTGTTGGGGAAGGGGAAGCAGTGAAGCACTGGGCATCTTCCACCAACAGCCTGGGGCTTGGGCATTGCAGACCTCTCACTGTGGCTGACCCAGAGTGTTTTGCAGCACATTGAGATGCTGAAGGCAATGGTCACCAGGGTGGTTTTGCTGCCCTGAGGGTCAGACCACAGAGCCTTTGCACCATCTGCCTTTTGCAAGGATGGTGTAAGTCCAGGTCTTGGCTTCTTTGAATCATGGGTGCATGGAGCTGGTCTCTTGGTCCTTCTTCACAAAATAGGTTGAAGTAATGAGAAATGATAGCTTGAGGTCAAGAGTTTGTCCCATATCTGATCATTGCTTACCTTAAAATCTACATTCAACCATTGCAGCTTGGGGCTCAGCTTTGCATGAGTGAGTGTGGCCATCTGAGGGGCAGGGGTGTCCCCTGGTCAGAGAAGTGAGTGAGAAGACAGTGGGACTTTGAGCAGCCTGGTTTCATGGGAGGTGTCCCTGCCCACGGCAGCGGACATGGAACTAGATGATCTTTAAGGTCCCTTCCAGCTCAAACCATTCTGTGATTCTGTATCATTCAGATTTCCAGATTTCCCAGGTGACACAGAGGTGGCTGAAAATTTTTGGGAGTGGTTTGCACAGCTTTGGTGCTGTTCCTCCATTGGGGGATTGCACAGAGCCTCTGGACACCAGCTGGGTTATAAGGGGTAACTTCTCCATGAGGTTTGGGCATGTCTTGCTCCCTGGTGCATATCTTCTCAGGCACAGCACTTGGTTTTAAAACAAGCAGTGAGGGAAGCAAGTCTGACTCTGCTTTTGGTGTGTAACCTGCCACCTCCTCCTTTAGTGTTATTTTTTTTTCCTCCGCCTGCCCTTTCTCTCTTCCTTAATCTAAAATAAAACCCCTTTTACACACAGCATCAAACTGTGAAAAAAACCTGACAAGGTGCTGGGAATCCTCCATCTGGGCTTTTTTTTCCACTCACACATATATATACATACATATATATATATATATAAAGAGGTTAGACAGTGATAGCTGAAATAAGTAGCAGAGGCAATCTGAAAATTCAGCCTTTAAGTTCTTAAACATGTAATTCCCTGCCTCTCCTGGTGTAATTGGGACCTATCAGAGCATTTTATCTCTATTGAATTTCATTAAGGGTTTATAGGGAGGCAATTTTGGGAGATGTCAAAAGAGGAATCACTGGCTGATGATACGATAGCACTTTGCAGTGCCCAAAGAGTGAGAAATGAGACACTCTCCTAGGAACAATAACCCTTTTCAATTGTTGCTGCACTGATGCTGTGACAGATGAGCAAGGTCTTCTCCGTGAGTTCATCGTGGAAGATCCTGCCAGGGAGAGTGGCCAGCTGACTGAAGGTTAAAATGTATAAAATTGCTTTGTGCTTCCTCTTAATTGACCCAAAGGAAATCAGAAACCAAGCAGGGCCAATGCATTTTTAGCTGCTTTCTTCATGCTGAAAAATATCTAGACCTTTGGGTTCACTGAAGCTGTAGGGATTGGGTCCAGCTGGATCTGTGGCTGATAGCCATTGGAAAGAGAAAGTGGAAATGCTTCATTAAGGTTATTTCAGGGAAAATAATGTGACTGTTCATTACAAAACAATGTCTGAATGAACATGAGGTGATAGTGGTTTCAGTTTGAATTTAGGATTTTTAGAACTGTTTTAAGCAAAAGCAAAATGTAACCAATTAAAATTCTAGACTAACTAGCCCCATCTTTGGTCTTCCAGTCTGGCCACCTAAATTAAAAATGCAGTTAATTATTCACATGGACTAGGCTCAAACTTGCTCTTTGATTTCAGCAAGAAACATGTCTCACTGCTGGGTGGCTGTAGACAACTCTTAAGTCAACATCCAGTAGATCCCTGCTTCAAATAGATCACCAGCAGCCATCAGTGCTTCAGGTGGAGATACCAGGGCCTTGATTTGGTGGTCCACACATGGCCACATTAAAGGGTATTTTCAGGATGGATCCCAGAAGTGTTTAACCTGGTTGCCACCAGCCTTTCTCTGCAGACACCATCTAGGAAAGGAGACAAGGCTCTAAGCTACTTGTAGGAGGAGAGGAACTGGCACTCAAGGGCATGAGTCATCTCATTGCAGACAGCTGAGAGATGCAGGCTCCTTTCTTGGAATTCTGTGGTGGGAGCAGTGACCTGTATCCATGTTTCTCATGGTCCATTCAACCATTGGATCACTCTTTTAATTTATTTCTTTTTAAACAAAGTTCAGCAAAATGAAGACATACTTGCACAGATTTTTCTTCCTTAACCTGATATATTTTGGAGTGCCTGGATCCACTGTTGACTCAGTGGCTGACTAACAAAACAGTACCTGACAGAAAAAGAGGGGTTTTTTATTTCTTTCCCATCAACTTTTGTCCAAATACATAATAAGTGCTCCCAACCTTCATGCCTTTTCCTCTCCTCCAGACTGCAAGGCAGAGCAGATGCTGATGGAGATGTAAAGGTGTGAATTTCCAGGGAATTGGGGTTGTTTAGTCTAGAGAAGAGAAGGTTGAGGGGAGACCTTCTAGCTCTCTACAGCTATCTAAAAGGAGGTTGGAACGAGGTGGGGTCAGTTTTGGTCCCATGTTATTGGTGATAGGATGAGGGGAAATAGCTTCAAATTGTGCCAGGGGAGGGTTAGACAGGATATTAGGAAAAAATTATTTACTGACAGACTGGTGAGGCACTGGAAGAGGTTGCCCAGGGTAGTGGTGGTGGCATCACCATCCCTGGAGGTATTAAAAAAAAAACTGTGAAGGCAGAACTTCAGGACATGGTTTAGTTGACTTGGTGGTGTTGGGTGGGTGGTTGGATTTGATGATCTTAAAGGTCTTTTCCAACCTTAGTGATCCCATTATGCTATGGTTCTGAAAACATGACTGGAAACCTTGCACACCTGAAAACCTTGAACACACCAGACCGGAGCATCCTGGGCTGCTCTCCAGGTAGAGCTGGAGCCACCGAACACAGTGAAAAACCAGAGGCAGAAATCAATACAGACACAATTTTATAATAAAAAAATTGTGCATTTTGACAAGCAGTTGGCAGTTTTAACTCATTCCACTTAATGCAGAAAATACATGTCTGGAACCCAGACGTCTGCTATTTCTAATGCCACATATAATGACCTCCTAAGACTGTGCTTGTACTAAACTCCTGCACTTGGCTACCAAAGGCAAGTCCACCCTGTAGTTGACTCTAGCTGATCCTAGAACTGATGCCCCTCTTCCAAGGCATTATTTTCACTCAGAAGTCATTGTTACTATCTTTTAATCAAAATTGCCTCTGAAAAATCAACATGTGGGACTTGGATTGATTTGTTTGATTATTAAAAAAGTAAACAAAGATCATTTTAATGTGTTTTTTTTCTTGTTTGTTTGTTTACAAGATGTCCATGGGGAAATAAAGCTATTTCTCTACTAGTAAACTAAACAACATTGTGGCTGGTTGTTGTGTCCAGAGGCCCACTGAGAGTGTGGCCACAACCCAATTAAACCTTCACAACCTGGGCAGCACAAGATTCAGCACCCAGGAATGGCACTTATTAGCTTACTGGGATAGATGGAGCTCCAGTGACCATAATACCTCCTTCCTTAGCAGAAAGAAATTATATTCAGTGAGCTTTGAAATGAAGAGGAAAGCATCGCTGAGGGGTTATGTGCTATGGGAGATGAAGGACTGAACTCAGCTCCCGAGTACCCTGCCAGTCTGCAGCCCCATGTGGCTGTGAACCCCTTTGTGATGTTAATTTGTTCCTCCCATGAAGGCCTGTGGAGGAAAATGAATTATTTTTCTTCTCTGCATCAACCTAACCTCACTGTGGAAACCCCAAGGCTTCAAGCCTCCTGTGTCTTCCCAGAAAAGGCAGAGACCAAATGGATTCTGTTTCACATCACATTTGGGAACAAAGACATAGTCCAACACTCAACCTCCTAGAGGAGCTCCCATACACACATAAAACACCTTATGCACACACACAGCTCACAGACAGTCAGGTATGGGCACGTCAACACAACCACACAGCTTTCAGCTCAGCACTGCTTTGCACCTTCCTCCCTCATCCCCAGGGCTTGGGCTGGTGCTGTGTGGACACAGTCACGTTCACTCAGTTGCAGATGTTTCTGCTCTGGCATGTGGTAGAGAGCAGAGTTGTGGTGATGGGTTGAGAGGTTGCACCACTCTGACATGATCAAGAGAGGTATTAGCACAAGAGGGGGACCCTAAGGCCACCCACACTCCCTCTAGACAGCCTGCCTTGGGTGCCAAGTGTCCCAAGATTGCCATGGCTAGACCTTTTGAGCCCCATCCCTTGATGGGCTATGCCACTGGTGTCTCTGCCCTCCATGCTACAAACAAGCAGGTGTGCAGCTGTGTGCACTGAAAGGCAAGAAAATACAGCATCCATCTCACGTCCTGCCAAGCAGGGAGGGGATCCCGTGTTTGCTGCAGGTCCAAAGCTCATTGCATCAAGATTTCTCCCTTTAATTTTACAGTCACACTTTATCTTCTTTACACAAATGTCCCTTTTCTCCTCTTGAAGTTCCCTTCTCTGATGGATGTGTGTTGCTACAGATCCAGGATTTGCTGGTGCTGCTGTTGGGGGAATGTCAGCCTGGGGTGATTTCTCTGATATGAGATGTCCAGGGTGTAAATAACCTCCTTTGTCTTACTGCTTGTAGGGGTTATCTCACAGTGTCTTGTGGCCACTGTTGACTACAAGATCAGAAACACATATTGCTCTGGGTATAACTTCTAGGGCATAGAGGTGACTTTTGGCTGACAGAAGTCCATGTATAAATGTGTCCATGATTTGTCCATAGTCTATACCACAGGCAAAATTCAGCTAAAGTAACTGGATTCAATGGAGCAAGTCAACAAATGCGTCTTCTCACCATGTCCTGGGGACATGTACCATTTAACCTACAGTCCCTCACCTGCTGGGAGGGCTCTTTTCCACAGGAAATCAGCTTCCCACCTGAAATAGCTCCATGGACCCTGTGCTTGGGCCAGCAGAGGTTGAGGACTGATGCCCAAGGAGACATCCATGGAAGAGAGTGACTTATTTTCTGAAGAGTTGGCTCTAGCCTGAAAGGAGGTACAGGGGAAGGGAAAGGGATTTTGCTCTGCTTTGTGATTGCTCTTCACCCCTTCGTTTGATTTTTGAGTACAACCAACCACACTGGAGCTGCATCTTCTTAGTTGCTTGGGGAGGAAGAGAAGGAGAAGAGATTTTGCAAAGGAACAGGCTAAGAGCACATTTTAGATTCAGATGCTTTCTCCATACAGGTCCTGTCCTCTCAACAAGCACCTCTGGGCCATCTCAGTGCCCAGCTCTGCTGCTCTACCCTGCCACCAAGACCCGCTGTGCGTTCCCTTTTTGCTCCTGTTCCCTCTCTTACTCTTTGGCCTCTTTTTGCCCGGCCACCAGGCAGAGAGAGCCCTGGCACTGCCCAGTCCTCTCTCTCTTTCTCCCCTACCCTTCCCTCTCCTTCCCCCCTTCAACACAGCGAGAACCGGCGGGAGTTGATGTTCATCTTGGTGACTCCAATGAGCTTAGTAGTCATTGTTACTATCTTTTAATCAAAATTGCCTCTGAAAAATCAACATGTGGGACTTGGATTGATTTGTTTGATTATTAAAAAAGTAAACAAAGATCATTTTAATGTGTTTTTTTTCTTGTTTGTTTGTTTACAAGATGTCCATGGGGAAATAAAGCTATTTCTCTACTAGTAAACTAAACAACATTGTGGCTGGTTGTTGTGTCCAGAGGCCCACTGAGAGTGTGGCCACAACCCAATTAAACCTTCACAACCTGGGCAGCACAAGATTCAGCACCCAGGAATGGCACTTATTAGCTTACTGGGATAGATGGAGCTCCAGTGACCATAATACCTCCTTCCTTAGCAGAAAGAAATTATATTCAGTGAGCTTTGAAATGAAGAGGAAAGCATCGCTGAGGGGTTATGTGCTATGGGAGATGAAGGACTGAACTCAGCTCCCGAGTACCCTGCCAGTCTGCAGCCCCATGTGGCTGTGAACCCCTTTGTGATGTTAATTTGTTCCTCCCATGAAGGCCTGTGGAGGAAAATGAATTATTTTTCTTCTCTGCATCAACCTAACCTCACTGTGGAAACCCCAAGGCTTCAAGCCTCCTGTGTCTTCCCAGAAAAGGCAGAGACCAAATGGATTCTGTTTCACATCACATTTGGGAACATAGTCCAACACTCAACCTCCTAGAGGAGCTCCCATACACACATAAAACACCTTATGCACACACACAGCTCACAGACAGTCAGGTATGGGCACGTCAACACAACCACACAGCTTTCAGCTCAGCACTGCTTTGCACCTTCCTCCCTCATCCCCAGGGCTTGGGCTGGTGCTGTGTGGACACAGTCACGTTCACTCAGTTGCAGATGTTTCTGCTCTGGCATGTGGTAGAGAGCAGAGTTGTGGTGATGGGTTGAGAGGTTGCACCACTCTGACATGATCAAGAGAGGTATTAGCACAAGAGGGGGACCCTAAGGCCACCCACACTCCCTCTAGACAGCCTGCCTTGGGTGCCAAGTGTCCCAAGATTGCCATGGCTAGACCTTTTGAGCCCCATCCCTTGATGGGCTATGCCACTGGTGTCTCTGCCCTCCATGCTACAAACAAGCAGGTGTGCAGCTGTGTGCACTGAAAGGCAAGAAAATACAGCATCCATCTCACGTCCTGCCAAGCAGGGAGGGGATCCCGTGTTTGCTGCAGGTCCAAAGCTCATTGCATCAAGATTTCTCCCTTTAATTTTACAGTCACACTTTATCTTCTTTACACAAATGTCCCTTTTCTCCTCTTGAAGTTCCCTTCTCTGATGGATGTGTGTTGCTACAGATCCAGGATTTGCTGGTGCTGCTGTTGGGGGAATGTCAGCCTGGGGTGATTTCTCTGATATGAGATGTCCAGGGTGTAAATAACCTCCTTTGTCTTACTGCTTGTAGGGGTTATCTCACAGTGTCTTGTGGCCACTGTTGACTACAAGATCAGAAACACATATTGCTCTGGGTATAACTTCTAGGGCATAGAGGTGACTTTTGGCTGACAGAAGTCCATGTATAAATGTGTCCATGATTTGTCCATAGTCTATACCACAGGCAAAATTCAGCTAAAGTAACTGGATTCAATGGAGCAAGTCAACAAATGCGTCTTCTCACCATGTCCTGGGGACATGTACCATTTAACCTACAGTCCCTCACCTGCTGGGAGGGCTCTTTTCCACAGGAAATCAGCTTCCCACCTGAAATAGCTCCATGGACCCTGTGCTTGGGCCAGCAGAGGTTGAGGACTGATGCCCAAGGAGACATCCATGGAAGAGAGTGACTTATTTTCTGAAGAGTTGGCTCTAGCCTGAAAGGAGGTACAGGGGAAGGGAAAGGGATTTTGCTCTGCTTTGTGATTGCTCTTCACCCCTTCGTTTGATTTTTGAGTACAACCAACCACACTGGAGCTGCATCTTCTTAGTTGCTTGGGGAGGAAGAGAAGGAGAAGAGATTTTGCAAAGGAACAGGCTAAGAGCACATTTTAGATTCAGATGCTTTCTCCATACAGGTCCTGTCCTCTCAACAAGCACCTCTGGGCCATCTCAGTGCCCAGCTCTGCTGCTCTACCCTGCCACCAAGACCCGCTGTGCGTTCCCTTTTTGCTCCTGTTCCCTCTCTTACTCTTTGGCCTCTTTTTGCCCGGCCACCAGGCAGAGAGAGCCCTGGCACTGCCCAGTCCTCTCTCTCTTTCTCCCCTACCCTTCCCTCTCCTTCCCCCCTTCAACACAGCGAGAACCGGCGGGAGTTGATGTTCATCTTGGTGACTCCAATGAGCTTGAGCGGCGTGGAGAGGCTGAAGGAGTTGACAAGGGGGAAGTCACAGAAGAGGTCAGAGAGCTCGTCCCTCTCCTCCAGCTCGTACGTGGCATCGTTGAGCATGCGCTGGTGCAGGTGGCAGGTCTGCTCGATCTTCAGCTTGTTGATGTCGCTGCGGAGGCGCATGAGCTGCCTGGCCAGCTGCTGGTCCTGCAGGCGCATCTCTGCCTGAAACACAAGGTGGAGGGTGGGGAGAGAAGAAGGCATTGGCAAGGGCACAACAAAATTTGCTCAGCATGCTGTTCCCTGCTGATGGAAAACGTAGCTTAACTAGAGATCCTACCCGGCTGTAAAGAACAGGAGGAGACATGAATTGTCCAAACAAACAATGTGTCCCAGTCAAAGACCAGCTCAGGATGGTGAATTTTTAATGTTCAGGAAGTCTGTGCCTGCTTAGGTTTTCAGGAGCAGCAGGAAACTGGAATTAAAGAGAGCCATGCCAAGTTTTTGGCTTAGATATTCATCAGAAAAGCTTCAGAGCCTCGATCTTAACCTTAAGCAAAGTGCAAATTAATTTTGCTCATAATGGAGCAGCTGCGGTAGGAACTGAAGGTGGAAAGAAGCAATTAAAAGAACCCCAGAGAACGGATTCCCACACATTCAGCTCAGGTTTCTGGTCTGCATAAATCAGAGCTGGTTCACAGCAGCCAGGAACGTGGCCCTCCAGGTTCCCTGTGGCTTACCTTGCTGACTTGAAATGGCTCTCGGGATGGGGCCTCCATGGTTTCCCACAGGAGAGAGAACAAGTATCCCGCAGGCTAATGAGCTAAGTGTTTTGGAGGGTTTTTTTCCTTCCCTGGCACCTGACTTCAGAAGGTGGAATATTCAGAAGTGATGAAAGAACCTTCCACCATTGTTTTGGATTGGTTTGGTTTGGTTTTTTTTTTCATTATTAGTTTTGAAATTCTAGCTTCTAATTAAGCAGAAAATTTATTGCCACAGGATATTGTCAGTGGTGAAGGAAAGAGCTGAACATTTGGTGCAAGAATCAGCTTTGATTTGGAAAACAGAAGCAGGCAGAGCTAGAACAGCAGACTTCGAGAAGACAATCCCCATGTCTCACCCAACATCCCTTTTCACAGAAGAGCAACAAACCACAAAAGCCACAAAGAAAAGAGAGTGGTGGGAGAGAAGCTGAACTGCTCTTAGCAAACTCTGTAGCTTAAATCTCTCTCTAAGTGCTGGAGGCAAGGAAGGAGCAAAACTGGCTGGAGAGCA